>NC_091995.1:69494483-69721983 GCF_044704955.1 Pristiophorus japonicus | reverse complement strand
GTGGGATTAGTGACCCATCCACCTCCACGGAGGTGTGTGGGGGACCTGACCCATCCACCTCCATGGCACGAACCTGGTATTGCAGTACTTCCAGGAACGGTGCAGTGGCTCTAGGCCTTTTGGCTAAGAGCATTGGCGCAGAGTGATCCTTGACTGGTGCAGGGTGACCTCTGGCGTTTGACAAAGAATTGTAACGATTGGATAACGATTGGACATGAATTTTAAAAAAAAAAAAAAAAAAAAAAAAAAAAAAAAAAAAAAAAAATCTGTTCTTATCAGTTTAATATCTGATACGTCCCCTATCTGGGGACCAAATATTAAATTGATTTTTGGAACAGGGAGATGGAACAGGGGCTTGCTCCGTCCACTCCACGCATCGACCTGGTATTGCAGTGTTTCCAGGAACGGTGCAGCTTCCCCTCTTTGGGGCGGGAAGTCTTAAAAGACAAAAATAGATGATGATGTTGTATTTGTAGTTGTTGTATGATGACGATTCCGGCGTTGGCACGTGCTATTTTTCCAGGGCGGGGCTTTGCTAGGTTTCCCGCTCTGCGGCTGGGCCCTCGACGTCGACGTCGACGTCGTTGTTGTTGTTGTTGTTGTTGTTGTTGTTGTTGTTGTTGTTGTTGTTGTTGTTGTTGTTGTTGTTGTTGTTGTTGTTGTTGTTGTTGTTGTTGTTGTTGTTGTTGTTGTTGTTGTTGTTGTTGTTTTTGATGATGATGATGATGATGATTTCTGCATTGGCACGTGCTATTTTTCAGGGTGGGGCTTTGCTACGTTTCCCGCTCTGCGGCTGGGCCCTCGACGTCGACGATGCCGCCTGTTGGATTTCTGCGAAGGTGCAGTCCTGGCTTCAACTGCTTTCTCGCTCGAAGCCTTCCGTTGGCCCTTTGCAACTACACTCGGTCAGCCACGGCCAGACCTACGGGGGAGACGGGCGCCGAAGAGGAATTGTTCATTTGCCGCAGTTTTACAGGCTATCGCTTCTCGGCCTTTTGGCTAAGATCAAGTGGAGTACCTGTTGATTGGGCATTCATATGCAAATCGACTGACTGCAGAAACTCGTTTTTCCAGTTTTGCTGGCTCTGGCCTTTGGCTTGAGCCAGGCGCCAATTGGAGAGAGGAGACAAAATCTGCATGTCGACTAACGATTCGACGGGCCCTTGGGCCTGTCAGGGGGCGGACACGGAGGTCCGCCCGTGCCCCGGACTGGGGCAACGAGAGAATGAAGGCTTCGGCCAAAACTCACAGCGAAAGGAGGAACCTGCAACCCGGATGGCGGCCAACCGAGCGGCGAACCAGGGAGTCCAAAACACCATCCGAGTGACGGTAAAGAAAGTGGAAGGACAGACAATGATCAACCGGGACCTTTTCGTGAAGAAACTCCTGCTGGGAACATGTGGCATGAAACTCGCCGACATCTTTGCCTTGCAGGACCACCCGAAGAGAGGTTACTTCGATGTGACCTTCAGAACCGTCACCCTCTGCCTGAAGTTCCTGAAGGGTTTGAAGGAGGCGAGTGAACCGGTGCGCTCAGTGATAACTTGGGAGCCGCTGTTCACCCTCCCGTCGCAGCGAAGACGCACTATCACAGTGCAAATGTTCGACCCCCACATCCCCGTCATCGATGTGCTGACTTTCCTCAACAGGTTTGTCGATGTGGCAGGAAGCAGCAGTGACGTGAAAGACGTGAGAGACGGGTACGGAATATGGACCAGCAAGCGCCAGATCCAGGCCACCTTGAGGGTGGACGCCAGCGGAACCATCCTGCACCCACCCTCCTGCTTTTCCATCGGAGGAAGCCGGGGCTACATGGTGTACGCTGGCCAACCCAACGTGTGCCGCACCTGCGGGAAGGCAGGCCATGTGGCGGCAAGCTGCAAGACGGTCATCTGCCGAAACTGCAAGAACGAGGGCCACCAGGCAAAAGACTGCAAGGAGACCAAGTGCTGCAACCTCTGTGGTCTGGCGGGGCACCTTTACAAAAACTGCCCCAAACGCAATCGCAGCTATGCGCAGGCAGCAAAGAACTTTGCACCAGAGGAGGAGGAAGCTGACGAACACAACGCTCCAGAGGAGAGCCACACCCTCCCCCCGACCATGAACTCGGGACAAGACGGCGAGGAAGAGAAGACTGCTACCGCGAGCTGCGAGCCACCAGCAGCCAGCAGCGAACCTCGCCCCCAGAGCACCGAACCCAGAGACGAGATGACATCAGACGAGGAAGCGGAATGGCAGATAGTCGGGAAAAGGCGCAAGGCCAAGAGGCGACCACCAAGCTCGGCAGAAACCAGCGACGGCAGCTTGTCTGATGAGGAAAAGTGCCACCGCCTGAAGAAGAGGCAATGCGCCATCCCACGGAAAAACAGGAGCAGGAAAGCGACCAACACAGCCCTGCCCCAGGAACCAGAGAGCAACAAAGGTCCCAGCGCACACGAGCTCCGGGAAACCGGGAGCGAAGGAGCAACCAACGCAGACCAGCCCCGGGACAACGGGAGCAGCGAAGTGCCCAGCACACCCCACCTCCGGAACACCGGGAGCGACGCAGCGGTCGACGCACAACAGCTCGACACCGCCGCGACTGACGAAAAGGGGGAACCACCAACACCAGGCGAGGACACTGCAGAGAACATTGAGGACTTAATCGCAGAACTGCAGCAGTCCCCTGGTCAAAACATCCCCACAGCAGAGGACGATGATGACCACGCCACCCCAGGTGCAGTAAATGTGGAATTTGATGTAAACAGTAATAACTTAGACATGCTGGAAATCGCCATTGTGGAATATAGGGGAACTGAAAACGGTTCACCTGAAATTGAAGATGTATCTGAACTGCAATGTATGTAAATGTAAAACATAGCGTAAAAATGGATTTAAAAATTGCTAGTATTAACGTGCGTAGCGTGAAATCGACTACGCGATGTGTTTCCACCTTGGGGTACCTCGCCAAGGTCAAAGCGGACCTGCTGTTCTTGCAGGAGTGCGGCCTGCCGCACTTCAGCAGTTACCGGCAGTGGTCACGATGGTGGACCCATGGACCATCCATTTGGTCAGGGGGCAACGACAGCCGAGCTTCCGGCTTAGGCATTCTGCTGCGGGGAGGCCACTTCACCATCACCGAAGTTAAGGAGTTGGTGGGCGGCCGCCTCCTCGTAGCAGATGTAATGTACAAAAACTCCCCTCTCAGGTTAATTAATGTTTATGCTCCAGCGGTGAAGAACGAGAGGCTGGCCCTCTTCCAGCAGCTCCCACTGTTACTGGCAACGTCCAGACCGGTCATTCTGGGTGGTGACTTCAACTGCATCATCGATGCGGCTGGACGATCCAGCAGAGCCGACAGCAAACTGGACGCCACGTCCAAACTCCTGATGGATGCGGTAAAAGATGCCAAGCTGTGCGACGTCTTCAGCAACCCTGCAGACGGAGCACCGCGCAGATACACCTGGTCGAGACCAGACGGGTCCGTCCGTTCCAGAATTGACTTCCTGTTTGTGTCCCACACGCTCAAGGTCAGATCCACCGACGTCACGCCGGTGTTCTTCTCTGACCACTGCCTCCTACTGGCTGACTGCCACATGCAGGACAACCAGAAAGTTGGCAGAGGGATATGGAAGCTGAACGTGAAACTGTTGACTCGGGAAAACATTGAGGAACTCAAGAGGGATTACAAAGGTTGGAGAACCGTAAAACCCCTCTGCGATTCCCCGATGCACTGGTGGGAAACAATCAAGACGAACATCAAGAGGTTCTTCATCCTCAAAGGTGTTCAGGAGGCGAGAGGGAGACAGAGGGAATTATCCCGACTCCAGACAAATATGCAAAACCTGCTCCTGCTGCAGTCGATGGGGGTCGATGTCGCGGAGGAACTCGAAGAGGTGAAGGGCCAGCAAGGCTCGCTCTTTGCCTCGGAGTCCTCCAAGATCATCTTCCGATCCAGAGTCCGCTCCGTCGAGCAGGATGAGACGTGTTCGCGTTTCTTCTTCCAAAAGGTACACAGGGGGAGCTCTGTGATCACTAGCCTAAAGGAAGAAGACGGTTCTGTGACGTCTTCGCAGCCTGACATGCAGAGGATCAGCGAATCTTTCTATGCCAGGCTGTACGAAGTCAAACCCACAGACCGCGCGGCCTCCCAGTCTTTCCTGTCGTCTATTTCGGATGTCTTAGACGACGGCAAGCGAGAGAGTCTGGACCACCCGCTAACTCTGGACGAGCTGACAAAGGCCGTCCGGTCCTTCGAGACGAATAAAACTCCCGGAAGCGATGGCTTACCGGTCGAGTTGTACTCGGCTCTGTGGGACTGGATAGGCCCGGACCTGCTGGAAGTGTACGGAGGTATGCTTCTGGCCGGCAGCATGTCAGAATCGATGAGGAAAGGCATCATCACCCTCATCTACAAGCAGAAGGGGGAGAGGGAGGAAATCAAAAACTGGCGGCCCATTTCGCTGCTCAATGTGGACTACAAGATCCTGTCAAAGGTCATCGCCAACAGGGTCAAGTCTGCTCTTGAGCTGGTGATTCACCCGGACCAGACCTGCGCTGTCCCCGGCAGGAAGATCTCTGATAGCCTCGCGCTACTCAGAGATACGATCGCCTACGTGCGGGACAGGAGGGTGAACACCTGTCTAATCAGCTTAGACCAGGAGAAAGCCTTTGACAGGATATCGCACACGTACCTGATGGACGTGCTCTCCAAAATGGGGTTCGGGGAGGGCATCCGAAATTGGGTCAAACTGCTCTACACAGACATCAGTAGTGCAGTTCAAATCAACGGGTGGGAAACTCAAAGCTTTCCAATCAGATCTGGAGTCAGGCAAGGCTGTCCTCTGTCGTCTGTCTTGTTTGTGTGTTGTATCGAGCCCTTTGCCGAGTCCATCAGGAAGGACGCGGGCATCAGAGGGGTGACGATCCCAGGCAGCGGAGGCGCCCAGGTCAAAACCTCGCTGTACATGGACGACGTCGCCGTCTTTTGCTCGGACACGCAGTCGGTCCGCAGATTGCTCGCAATCTGCGACCAGTTTGAACTGGCCTCGGGAGCAAAGGTCAACCGCACCAAAAGCGAGGCCATGCTCTTTGGTCACTGGACCGACCGAGCCTCCATCCCCTTCACCGTCAAGCCAGATTTCCTGAAGGTGCTGGGAATATGGTTCGGAGCGGACGGGGCGTGCGCCAAAAACTGGGACGAGCGCATTGCCAAGGTCAGACAGAAACTGTCATTTTGGGAGCAGCGCTCCCTTTCCATCACAGGCAAGAACCTGGTCATCAGGAGCGAGGTGCTCTCGGTGTTGTTGTACGTGGCGCAGGTCTGGCCCATCTCACGATGCAGCGCCGCGGCAGTCACCCGAGCCGTCTTCCACTTTGTCTGGAGATCCAAAATGGACCGTGTCCGCAGAGACACGATGTACAAATCTCTGGACAGTGGAGGAAAGGACGTTCCGAACGTGGCCCTCATCCTGATGGCCACCTTTGTGTGCGGCTGCATCAAGCTATGCACAGCCCCCCAGTACGCAAACACCAAGTGTCACTACGTGCTGAGGTTCTACCTGTCCCCTTTGTTGAGAAGGATGGGTCTGGCCACGCTGCCGCGAAACGCCCCCACCAGTTGGACCATGCCTGTCCACCTGTCCTTTGTGGAAAAGTTCTTCAAAAGAAACCCCTTTGACCACAAGGCCATCAAACAGTGGTCAGCACGTAAGGTCCTGGACACCCTACGAAAGAAGGAGACGGTGGACCCTGTCGGGTGGTTCCCTGAGCGGACTGTCGAACTTGTTTGGCAGAACGTCTCATCGCCAAAGCTTACACACAAGCACCAAGACGTAGCTTGGTTGGCGGTGAGGGGGGCCCTACCCGTCAGAGTGTTCATGCACAGCCGACGCCTCAGCAGCACGGCACGGTGCCCCCGGGCCGGCTGCGGGGCGGACGAGACTGTCACCCACCTCCTTCAGGATTGCGCCTTTGCGACGCAGGTCTGGAAAGAGATGCAGTGGTTGCTGTCGAGGTTCATCCCAAGCAGCTCCGTAACACAGGACTCTGTGCTCTACGGGCTATTCCCAGGGACACACACCGAGACAGACATCACCTGCTGCTGGAGGGCCATCAACTCGGTCAAAGACGCCCTTTGGTCTTGCCGAAACTTGCTGGTCTTCCAGAACAAGGAGATGACCACGTCCGCATGTTGCAGACTGGCGCAATCCAAGATCCAGGAATACGTGCTGAGGGACGCACTGAAAATTGGTGCAGTCGCCGCAAAGGCACGGTGGGGTAGGGCCACAGTCTAAAACCCTTCCGCCACGGAAAACCCGGGGGCAGAAATCAGCACCAAACTCCCTCGGGCTGTATTTGTATTTGAAATTTACACTTTGTGTACATAGAGCACCAAACCTGTAAACATCAATGTAGTGCCATGTACAATGTAAGGTGTGTTATGAAATGCAAGTTTGAAAGGAAAAAATGTAAATGTACCATCACCCATTCCGGGCTCTGTAATGTAACACATGAAATGTAATTTGTGTAAATGTACCACAATGCACCCTGTTTATTGTACTGAATCGCAGTTGAACAGAAAAACGAGAAATGTAACGAACGAAACTGCCGTCGGCACCCAGATGTATTGTATGGGATTGCTGACCGCAGCGAAATGTAATGAAATGCCATCGAATGTACTGTACAGATTCCTTTTTATGAATAAAGTATATTTTGAAATAAAAAAAAAAAAAAAAAAAAAACCTGTTGATTGGGCATTCATATGCAAATCGACTGACTGCAGAAACTCGTTTTTCCAGTTTTGCTGGCTCTGGCCTTTGGCTTGAGCCAGGCGCCAATTGGAGAGAGGAGACAAAATCTGCATGTCGACTAACGATTCGACGGGCCCTTGGGCCTGTCAGGGGGCGGACACGGAGGTCCGCCCGTGCCCCGGACTGGGGCAACGAGAGAATGAAGGCTTCGGCCAAAACTCACAGCGAAAGGAGGAACCTGCAACCCGGATGGCGGCCAACCGAGCGGCGAACCAGGGAGTCCAAAACACCATCCGAGTGACGGTAAAGAAAGTGGAAGGACAGACAATGATCAACCGGGACCTTTTCGTGAAGAAACTCCTGCTGGGAACATGTGGCATGAAACTCGCCGACATCTTTGCCTTGCAGGACCACCCGAAGAGAGGTTACTTCGATGTGACCTTCAGAACCGTCACCCTCTGCCTAAAGTTCCTGAAGGGTTTGAAGGAGGCGAGTGAACCGGTGCGCTCAGTGATAACTTGGGAGCCGCTGTTCACCCTCCCGTCGCAGCGAAGACGCACTATCACAGTGCAAATGTTCGACCCCCACATCCCCGTCATCGATGTGCTGACTTTCCTCAACAGGTTTGTCGATGTGGCAGGAAGCAGCAGTGACGTGAAAGACGTGAGAGACGGGTACGGAATATGGACCAGCAAGCGCCAGATCCAGGCCACCTTGAGGGTGGACGCCAGCGGAACCATCCTGCACCCACCCTCCTGCTTTTCCATCGGAGGAAGCCGGGGCTACATGGTGTACGCTGGCCAACCCAACGTGTGCCGCACCTGCGGGAAGGCAGGCCATGTGGCGGCAAGCTGCAAGACGGTCATCTGCCGAAACTGCAAGAACGAGGGCCACCAGGCAAAAGACTGCAAGGAGACCAAGTGCTGCAACCTCTGTGGTCTGGCGGGGCACCTTTACAAAAACTGCCCCAAACGCAATCGCAGCTATGCGCAGGCAGCAAAGAACTTTGCACCAGAGGAGGAGGAAGCTGACGAACACAACGCTCCAGAGGAGAGCCACACCCTCCCCCCGACCAGGAACTCGGGACAAGACGGCGAGGAAGAGAAGACTGCTACCGCGAGCTGCGAGCCACCAGCAGCCAGCAGCGAACCTCGCCCCCAGAGCACCGAACCCAGAGACGAGATGACATCAGACGAGGAAGCGGAATGGCAGATAGTCGGGAAAAGGCGCAAGGCCAAGAGGCGACCACCAAGCTCGGCAGAAACCAGCGACGGCAGCTTGTCTGATGAGGAAAAGTGCCACCGCCTGAAGAAGAGGCAATGCGCCATCCCACGGAAAAACAGGAGCAGGAAAGCGACCAACACAGCCCTGCCCCAGGAACCAGAGAGCAACAAAGGTCCCAGCGCACACGAGCTCCGGGAAACCGGGAGCGAAGGAGCAACCAACGCAGACCAGCCCCGGGACAACGGGAGCAGCGAAGTGCCCAGCACACCCCACCTCCGGAACACCGGGAGCGACGCAGCGGTCGACGCACAACAGCTCGACACCGCCGCGACTGACGAAAAGGGGGAACCACCAACACCAGGCGAGGACACTGCAGAGAACATTGAGGACTTAATCGCAGAACTGCAGCAGTCCCCTGGTCAAAACATCCCGACAGCAGAGGACGATGATGACCACGCCACCCCAGGTGCAGTAAATGTGGAATTTGATGTAAACAGTAATAACTTAGACATGCTGGAAATCGCCATTGTGGAATATAGGGGAACTGAAAACGGTTCACCTGAAATTGAAGATGTATCTGAACTGCAATGTATGTAAATGTAAAACATAGCGTAAAAATGGATTTAAAAATTGCTAGTATTAACGTGCGTAGCGTGAAATCGACTACGCGATGTGTTTCCACCTTGGGGTACCTCGCCAAGGTCAAAGCGGACCTGCTGTTCTTGCAGGAGTGCGGCCTGCCGCACTTCAGCAGTTACCGGCAGTGGTCACGATGGTGGACCCATGGACCATCCATTTGGTCAGGGGGCAACGACAGCCGAGCTTCCGGCTTAGGCATTCTGCTGCGGGGAGGCCACTTCACCATCACCGAAGTTAAGGAGTTGGTGGGCGGCCGCCTCCTCGTAGCAGATGTAATGTACAAAAACTCCCCTCTCAGGTTAATTAATGTTTATGCTCCAGCGGTGAAGAACGAGAGGCTGGCCCTCTTCCAGCAGCTCCCACTGTTACTGGCAACGTCCAGACCGGTCATTCTGGGTGGTGACTTCAACTGCATCATCGATGCGGCTGGACGATCCAGCAGAGCCGACAGCAAACTGGACGCCACGTCCAAACTCCTGATGGATGCGGTAAAAGATGCCAAGCTGTGCGACGTCTTCAGCAACCCTGCAGACGGAGCACCGCGCAGATACACCTGGTCGAGACCAGACGGGTCCGTCCGTTCCAGAATTGACTTCCTGTTTGTGTCCCACACGCTCAAGGTCAGATCCACCGACGTCACGCCGGTGTTCTTCTCTGACCACTGCCTCCTACTGGCTGACTGCCACATGCAGGACAACCAGAAAGTTGGCAGAGGGATATGGAAGCTGAACGTGAAACTGTTGACTCGGGAAAACATTGAGGAACTCAAGAGGGATTACAAAGGTTGGAGAACCGTAAAACCCCTCTGCGATTCCCCGATGCACTGGTGGGAAACAATCAAGACGAACATCAAGAGGTTCTTCATCCTCAAAGGTGTTCAGGAGGCGAGAGGGAGACAGAGGGAATTATCCCGACTCCAGACAAATATGCAAAACCTGCTCCTGCTGCAGTCGATGGGGGTCGATGTCGCGGAGGAACTCGAAGAGGTGAAGGGCCAGCAAGGCTCGCTCTTTGCCTCGGAGTCCTCCAAGATCATCTTCCGATCCAGAGTCCGCTCCGTCGAGCAGGATGAGACGTGTTCGCGTTTCTTCTTCCAAAAGGTACACAGGGGGAGCTCTGTGATCACTAGCCTAAAGGAAGAAGACGGTTCTGTGACGTCTTCGCAGCCTGACATGCAGAGGATCAGCGAATCTTTCTATGCCAGGCTGTACGAAGTCAAACCCACAGACCGCGCGGCCTCCCAGTCTTTCCTGTCGTCTATTTCGGATGTCTTAGACGACGGCAAGCGAGAGAGTCTGGACCACCCGCTAACTCTGGACGAGCTGACAAAGGCCGTCCGGTCCTTCGAGACGAATAAAACTCCCGGAAGCGATGGCTTACCGGTCGAGTTGTACTCGGCTCTGTGGGACTGGATAGGCCCGGACCTGCTGGAAGTGTACGGAGGTATGCTTCTGGCCGGCAGCATGTCAGAATCGATGAGGAAAGGCATCATCACCCTCATCTACAAGCAGAAGGGGGAGAGGGAGGAAATCAAAAACTGGCGGCCCATTTCGCTGCTCAATGTGGACTACAAGATCCTGTCAAAGGTCATCGCCAACAGGGTCAAGTCTGCTCTTGAGCTGGTGATTCACCCGGACCAGACCTGCGCTGTCCCCGGCAGGAAGATCTCTGATAGCCTCGCGCTACTCAGAGATACGATCGCCTACGTGCGGGACAGGAGGGTGAACACCTGTCTAATCAGCTTAGACCAGGAGAAAGCCTTTGACAGGATATCGCACACGTACCTGATGGACGTGCTCTCCAAAATGGGGTTCGGGGAGGGCATCCGAAATTGGGTCAAACTGCTCTACACAGACATCAGTAGTGCAGTTCTAATCAACGGGTGGGAAACTCAAAGCTTTCCAATCAGATCTGGAGTCAGGCAAGGCTGTCCTCTGTCGTCTGTCTTGTTTGTGTGTTGTATCGAGCCCTTTGCCGAGTCCATCAGGAAGGACGCGGGCATCAGAGGGGTGACGATCCCAGGCAGCGGAGGCGCCCAGGTCAAAACCTCGCTGTACATGGACGACGTCGCCGTCTTTTGCTCGGACACGCAGTCGGTCCGCAGATTGCTCGCAATCTGCGACCAGTTTGAACTGGCCTCGGGAGCAAAGGTCAACCGCACCAAAAGCGAGGCCATGCTCTTTGGTCACTGGACCGACCGAGCCTCCATTCCCTTCACCGTCAAGCCAGATTTCCTGAAGGTGCTGGGAATATGGTTCGGAGCGGACGGGGCGTGCGCCAAAAACTGGGACGAGCGCATTGCCAAGGTCAGACAGAAACTGTCATTTTGGGAGCAGCGCTCCCTTTCCATCACAGGCAAGAACCTGGTCATCAGGAGCGAGGTGCTCTCGGTGTTGTTGTACGTGGCGCAGGTCTGGCCCATCTCACGATGCAGCGCCGCGGCAGTCACCCGAGCCGTCTTCCACTTTGTCTGGAGATCCAAAATGGACCGTGTCCGCAGAGACACGATGTACAAATCTCTGGACAGTGGAGGAAAGGACGTTCCGAACGTGGCCCTCATCCTGATGGCCACCTTTGTGTGCGGCTGCATCAAGCTATGCACAGCCCCCCAGTACGCAAACACCAAGTGTCACTACGTGCTGAGGTTCTACCTGTCCCCATTGTTGAGAAGGATGGGTCTGGCCACGCTGCCGCGAAACGCCCCCACCAGTTGGACCATGCCTGTCCACCTGTCCTTTGTGGAAAAGTTCTTCAAAAGAAACCCCTTTGACCACAAGGCCATCAAACAGTGGTCAGCACGTAAGGTCCTGGACACCCTACGAAAGAAGGAGACGGTGGACCCTGTCGGGTGGTTCCCTGAGCGGACTGTCGAACTTGTTTGGCAGAACGTCTCATCGCCAAAGCTTACACACAAGCACCAAGACGTAGCTTGGTTGGCGGTGAGGGGGGCCCTACCCGTCAGAGTGTTCATGCACAGCCGACGCCTCAGCAGCACGGCACGGTGCCCCCGGGCCGGCTGCGGGGCGGACGAGACTGTCACCCACCTCCTTCAGGATTGCGCCTTTGCGACGCAGGTCTGGAAAGAGATGCAGTGGTTGCTGTCGAGGTTCATCCCAAGCAGCTCCGTAACACAGGACTCTGTGCTCTACGGGCTGTTCCCAGGGACACACACCGAGACAGACATCACCTGCTGCTGGAGGGCCATCAACTCGGTCAAAGACGCCCTTTGGTCCTGCCGAAACTTGCTGGTCTTCCAGAACAAGGAGATGACCACGTCCGCATGTTGCAGACTGGCGCAATCCAAGATCCAGGAATACGTGCTGAGGGACGCACTGAAAATTGGTGCAGTCGCCGCAAAGGCACGGTGGGGTAGGGCCACAGTCTAAAACCCTTCCGCCACGGAAAACCCGGGGGCAGAAATCAGCACCAAACTCCCTCGGGCTGTATTTGTATTTGAAATTTACACTTTGTGTACATAGAGCACCAAACCTGTAAACATCAATGTAGTGCCATGTACAATGTAAGGTGTGTTATGAAATGCAAGTTTGAAAAGAAAAAAATGTAAATGTACCATCACCCATTCCGGGCTCTGTAATGTAACACATGGAAAGTAATTTGTGTAAATGTACCACAATGTACCCTGTTTATTGTACTGAATCGCAGTTGAACAGAAAAACGAGAAATGTAACGAACGAAACTGCCGTCGGCACCCAGATGTATTGTATGGGATTGCTGACCGCAGCGAAATGTAATGAAATGCCATCGAATGTACTGTACAGATTCTTTTTTATGAATAAAGTATATTTTGAAATAAAAAAAAAAAAAAAAAAAAATCTGTTCTTATCAGTTTAATATCTGATACGTCCCCTATCTGGGGACCAAATATTAAATTGATTTTTGGAACAGGGAGATGGAACAGGGGCTTGCTCCGTCCACTCCACGCATCGACCTGGTATTGCAGTGTTTCCAGGAACGGTGCAGCTTCCCCTCTTTGGGGCGGGAAGTCTTAAAAGACAAAAATAGATGATGATGTTGTATTTGTAGTTGTTGTATGATGACGATTCCGGCGTTGGCACGTGCTATTTTTCCAGGGCGGGGCTTTGCTAGGTTTCCCGCTCTGCGGCTGGGCCCTCGACGTCGACGTCGACGTCGTTGTTGTTGTTGTTGTTGTTGTTGTTGTTGTTGTTGTTGTTGTTGTTGTTGTTGTTGTTGTTGTTGTTGTTGTTGTTGTTGTTGTTGTTGTTGTTGTTGTTGTTGTTGTTGTTTTTGATGATGATGATGATGATGATTTCTGCATTGGCACGTGCTATTTTTCAGGGTGGGGCTTTGCTACGTTTCCCGCTCTGCGGCTGGGCCCTCGACGTCGACGATGCCGCCTGTTGGATTTCTGCGAAGGTGCAGTCCTGGCTTCAACTGCTTTCTCGCTCGAAGCCTTCCGTTGGCCCTTTGCAACTACACTCGGTCAGCCACGGCCAGACCTACGGGGGAGACGGGCGCCGAAGAGGAATTGTTCATTTGCCGCAGTTTTACAGGCTATCGCTTCTCGGCCTTTTGGCTAAGATCAAGTGGAGTACCTGTTGATTGGGCATTCATATGCAAATCGACTGACTGCAGAAACTCGTTTTTCCAGTTTTGCTGGCTCTGGCCTTTGGCTTGAGCCAGGCGCCAATTGGAGAGAGGAGACAAAATCTGCATGTCGACTAACGATTCGACGGGCCCTTGGGCCTGTCAGGGGGCGGACACGGAGGTCCGCCCGTGCCCCGGACTGGGGCAACGAGAGAATGAAGGCTTCGGCCAAAACTCACAGCGAAAGGAGGAACCTGCAACCCGGATGGCGGCCAACCGAGCGGCGAACCAGGGAGTCCAAAACACCATCCGAGTGACGGTAAAGAAAGTGGAAGGACAGACAATGATCAACCGGGACCTTTTCGTGAAGAAACTCCTGCTGGGAACATGTGGCATGAAACTCGCCGACATCTTTGCCTTGCAGGACCACCCGAAGAGAGGTTACTTCGATGTGACCTTCAGAACCGTCACCCTCTGCCTGAAGTTCCTGAAGGGTTTGAAGGAGGCGAGTGAACCGGTGCGCTCAGTGATAACTTGGGAGCCGCTGTTCACCCTCCCGTCGCAGCGAAGACGCACTATCACAGTGCAAATGTTCGACCCCCACATCCCCGTCATCGATGTGCTGACTTTCCTCAACAGGTTTGTCGATGTGGCAGGAAGCAGCAGTGACGTGAAAGACGTGAGAGACGGGTACGGAATATGGACCAGCAAGCGCCAGATCCAGGCCACCTTGAGGGTGGACGCCAGCGGAACCATCCTGCACCCACCCTCCTGCTTTTCCATCGGAGGAAGCCGGGGCTACATGGTGTACGCTGGCCAACCCAACGTGTGCCGCACCTGCGGGAAGGCAGGCCATGTGGCGGCAAGCTGCAAGACGGTCATCTGCCGAAACTGCAAGAACGAGGGCCACCAGGCAAAAGACTGCAAGGAGACCAAGTGCTGCAACCTCTGTGGTCTGGCGGGGCACCTTTACAAAAACTGCCCCAAACGCAATCGCAGCTATGCGCAGGCAGCAAAGAACTTTGCACCAGAGGAGGAGGAAGCTGACGAACACAACGCTCCAGAGGAGAGCCACACCCTCCCCCCGACCATGAACTCGGGACAAGACGGCGAGGAAGAGAAGACTGCTACCGCGAGCTGCGAGCCACCAGCAGCCAGCAGCGAACCTCGCCCCCAGAGCACCGAACCCAGAGACGAGATGACATCAGACGAGGAAGCGGAATGGCAGATAGTCGGGAAAAGGCGCAAGGCCAAGAGGCGACCACCAAGCTCGGCAGAAACCAGCGACGGCAGCTTGTCTGATGAGGAAAAGTGCCACCGCCTGAAGAAGAGGCAATGCGCCATCCCACGGAAAAACAGGAGCAGGAAAGCGACCAACACAGCCCTGCCCCAGGAACCAGAGAGCAACAAAGGTCCCAGCGCACACGAGCTCCGGGAAACCGGGAGCGAAGGAGCAACCAACGCAGACCAGCCCCGGGACAACGGGAGCAGCGAAGTGCCCAGCACACCCCACCTCCGGAACACCGGGAGCGACGCAGCGGTCGACGCACAACAGCTCGACACCGCCGCGACTGACGAAAAGGGGGAACCACCAACACCAGGCGAGGACACTGCAGAGAACATTGAGGACTTAATCGCAGAACTGCAGCAGTCCCCTGGTCAAAACATCCCCACAGCAGAGGACGATGATGACCACGCCACCCCAGGTGCAGTAAATGTGGAATTTGATGTAAACAGTAATAACTTAGACATGCTGGAAATCGCCATTGTGGAATATAGGGGAACTGAAAACGGTTCACCTGAAATTGAAGATGTATCTGAACTGCAATGTATGTAAATGTAAAACATAGCGTAAAAATGGATTTAAAAATTGCTAGTATTAACGTGCGTAGCGTGAAATCGACTACGCGATGTGTTTCCACCTTGGGGTACCTCGCCAAGGTCAAAGCGGACCTGCTGTTCTTGCAGGAGTGCGGCCTGCCGCACTTCAGCAGTTACCGGCAGTGGTCACGATGGTGGACCCATGGACCATCCATTTGGTCAGGGGGCAACGACAGCCGAGCTTCCGGCTTAGGCATTCTGCTGCGGGGAGGCCACTTCACCATCACCGAAGTTAAGGAGTTGGTGGGCGGCCGCCTCCTCGTAGCAGATGTAATGTACAAAAACTCCCCTCTCAGGTTAATTAATGTTTATGCTCCAGCGGTGAAGAACGAGAGGCTGGCCCTCTTCCAGCAGCTCCCACTGTTACTGGCAACGTCCAGACCGGTCATTCTGGGTGGTGACTTCAACTGCATCATCGATGCGGCTGGACGATCCAGCAGAGCCGACAGCAAACTGGACGCCACGTCCAAACTCCTGATGGATGCGGTAAAAGATGCCAAGCTGTGCGACGTCTTCAGCAACCCTGCAGACGGAGCACCGCGCAGATACACCTGGTCGAGACCAGACGGGTCCGTCCGTTCCAGAATTGACTTCCTGTTTGTGTCCCACACGCTCAAGGTCAGATCCACCGACGTCACGCCGGTGTTCTTCTCTGACCACTGCCTCCTACTGGCTGACTGCCACATGCAGGACAACCAGAAAGTTGGCAGAGGGATATGGAAGCTGAACGTGAAACTGTTGACTCGGGAAAACATTGAGGAACTCAAGAGGGATTACAAAGGTTGGAGAACCGTAAAACCCCTCTGCGATTCCCCGATGCACTGGTGGGAAACAATCAAGACGAACATCAAGAGGTTCTTCATCCTCAAAGGTGTTCAGGAGGCGAGAGGGAGACAGAGGGAATTATCCCGACTCCAGACAAATATGCAAAACCTGCTCCTGCTGCAGTCGATGGGGGTCGATGTCGCGGAGGAACTCGAAGAGGTGAAGGGCCAGCAAGGCTCGCTCTTTGCCTCGGAGTCCTCCAAGATCATCTTCCGATCCAGAGTCCGCTCCGTCGAGCAGGATGAGACGTGTTCGCGTTTCTTCTTCCAAAAGGTACACAGGGGGAGCTCTGTGATCACTAGCCTAAAGGAAGAAGACGGTTCTGTGACGTCTTCGCAGCCTGACATGCAGAGGATCAGCGAATCTTTCTATGCCAGGCTGTACGAAGTCAAACCCACAGACCGCGCGGCCTCCCAGTCTTTCCTGTCGTCTATTTCGGATGTCTTAGACGACGGCAAGCGAGAGAGTCTGGACCACCCGCTAACTCTGGACGAGCTGACAAAGGCCGTCCGGTCCTTCGAGACGAATAAAACTCCCGGAAGCGATGGCTTACCGGTCGAGTTGTACTCGGCTCTGTGGGACTGGATAGGCCCGGACCTGCTGGAAGTGTACGGAGGTATGCTTCTGGCCGGCAGCATGTCAGAATCGATGAGGAAAGGCATCATCACCCTCATCTACAAGCAGAAGGGGGAGAGGGAGGAAATCAAAAACTGGCGGCCCATTTCGCTGCTCAATGTGGACTACAAGATCCTGTCAAAGGTCATCGCCAACAGGGTCAAGTCTGCTCTTGAGCTGGTGATTCACCCGGACCAGACCTGCGCTGTCCCCGGCAGGAAGATCTCTGATAGCCTCGCGCTACTCAGAGATACGATCGCCTACGTGCGGGACAGGAGGGTGAACACCTGTCTAATCAGCTTAGACCAGGAGAAAGCCTTTGACAGGATATCGCACACGTACCTGATGGACGTGCTCTCCAAAATGGGGTTCGGGGAGGGCATCCGAAATTGGGTCAAACTGCTCTACACAGACATCAGTAGTGCAGTTCAAATCAACGGGTGGGAAACTCAAAGCTTTCCAATCAGATCTGGAGTCAGGCAAGGCTGTCCTCTGTCGTCTGTCTTGTTTGTGTGTTGTATCGAGCCCTTTGCCGAGTCCATCAGGAAGGACGCGGGCATCAGAGGGGTGACGATCCCAGGCAGCGGAGGCGCCCAGGTCAAAACCTCGCTGTACATGGACGACGTCGCCGTCTTTTGCTCGGACACGCAGTCGGTCCGCAGATTGCTCGCAATCTGCGACCAGTTTGAACTGGCCTCGGGAGCAAAGGTCAACCGCACCAAAAGCGAGGCCATGCTCTTTGGTCACTGGACCGACCGAGCCTCCATCCCCTTCACCGTCAAGCCAGATTTCCTGAAGGTGCTGGGAATATGGTTCGGAGCGGACGGGGCGTGCGCCAAAAACTGGGACGAGCGCATTGCCAAGGTCAGACAGAAACTGTCATTTTGGGAGCAGCGCTCCCTTTCCATCACAGGCAAGAACCTGGTCATCAGGAGCGAGGTGCTCTCGGTGTTGTTGTACGTGGCGCAGGTCTGGCCCATCTCACGATGCAGCGCCGCGGCAGTCACCCGAGCCGTCTTCCACTTTGTCTGGAGATCCAAAATGGACCGTGTCCGCAGAGACACGATGTACAAATCTCTGGACAGTGGAGGAAAGGACGTTCCGAACGTGGCCCTCATCCTGATGGCCACCTTTGTGTGCGGCTGCATCAAGCTATGCACAGCCCCCCAGTACGCAAACACCAAGTGTCACTACGTGCTGAGGTTCTACCTGTCCCCTTTGTTGAGAAGGATGGGTCTGGCCACGCTGCCGCGAAACGCCCCCACCAGTTGGACCATGCCTGTCCACC
Source organism: Pristiophorus japonicus (assembly GCF_044704955.1). NCBI lineage: Eukaryota > Metazoa > Chordata > Chondrichthyes > Pristiophoridae > Pristiophorus > Pristiophorus japonicus. The sequence continues at coordinate 69,704,214 of NC_091995.1, read as the reverse complement.
TGTCCTTTGTGGAAAAGTTCTTCAAAAGAAACCCCTTTGACCACAAGGCCATCAAACAGTGGTCAGCACGTAAGGTCCTGGACACCCTACGAAAGAAGGAGACGGTGGACCCTGTCGGGTGGTTCCCTGAGCGGACTGTCGAACTTGTTTGGCAGAACGTCTCATCGCCAAAGCTTACACACAAGCACCAAGACGTAGCTTGGTTGGCGGTGAGGGGGGCCCTACCCGTCAGAGTGTTCATGCACAGCCGACGCCTCAGCAGCACGGCACGGTGCCCCCGGGCCGGCTGCGGGGCGGACGAGACTGTCACCCACCTCCTTCAGGATTGCGCCTTTGCGACGCAGGTCTGGAAAGAGATGCAGTGGTTGCTGTCGAGGTTCATCCCAAGCAGCTCCGTAACACAGGACTCTGTGCTCTACGGGCTATTCCCAGGGACACACACCGAGACAGACATCACCTGCTGCTGGAGGGCCATCAACTCGGTCAAAGACGCCCTTTGGTCTTGCCGAAACTTGCTGGTCTTCCAGAACAAGGAGATGACCACGTCCGCATGTTGCAGACTGGCGCAATCCAAGATCCAGGAATACGTGCTGAGGGACGCACTGAAAATTGGTGCAGTCGCCGCAAAGGCACGGTGGGGTAGGGCCACAGTCTAAAACCCTTCCGCCACGGAAAACCCGGGGGCAGAAATCAGCACCAAACTCCCTCGGGCTGTATTTGTATTTGAAATTTACACTTTGTGTACATAGAGCACCAAACCTGTAAACATCAATGTAGTGCCATGTACAATGTAAGGTGTGTTATGAAATGCAAGTTTGAAAGGAAAAAATGTAAATGTACCATCACCCATTCCGGGCTCTGTAATGTAACACATGAAATGTAATTTGTGTAAATGTACCACAATGCACCCTGTTTATTGTACTGAATCGCAGTTGAACAGAAAAACGAGAAATGTAACGAACGAAACTGCCGTCGGCACCCAGATGTATTGTATGGGATTGCTGACCGCAGCGAAATGTAATGAAATGCCATCGAATGTACTGTACAGATTCCTTTTTATGAATAAAGTATATTTTGAAATAAAAAAAAAAAAAAAAAAAAACCTGTTGATTGGGCATTCATATGCAAATCGACTGACTGCAGAAACTCGTTTTTCCAGTTTTGCTGGCTCTGGCCTTTGGCTTGAGCCAGGCGCCAATTGGAGAGAGGAGACAAAATCTGCATGTCGACTAACGATTCGACGGGCCCTTGGGCCTGTCAGGGGGCGGACACGGAGGTCCGCCCGTGCCCCGGACTGGGGCAACGAGAGAATGAAGGCTTCGGCCAAAACTCACAGCGAAAGGAGGAACCTGCAACCCGGATGGCGGCCAACCGAGCGGCGAACCAGGGAGTCCAAAACACCATCCGAGTGACGGTAAAGAAAGTGGAAGGACAGACAATGATCAACCGGGACCTTTTCGTGAAGAAACTCCTGCTGGGAACATGTGGCATGAAACTCGCCGACATCTTTGCCTTGCAGGACCACCCGAAGAGAGGTTACTTCGATGTGACCTTCAGAACCGTCACCCTCTGCCTAAAGTTCCTGAAGGGTTTGAAGGAGGCGAGTGAACCGGTGCGCTCAGTGATAACTTGGGAGCCGCTGTTCACCCTCCCGTCGCAGCGAAGACGCACTATCACAGTGCAAATGTTCGACCCCCACATCCCCGTCATCGATGTGCTGACTTTCCTCAACAGGTTTGTCGATGTGGCAGGAAGCAGCAGTGACGTGAAAGACGTGAGAGACGGGTACGGAATATGGACCAGCAAGCGCCAGATCCAGGCCACCTTGAGGGTGGACGCCAGCGGAACCATCCTGCACCCACCCTCCTGCTTTTCCATCGGAGGAAGCCGGGGCTACATGGTGTACGCTGGCCAACCCAACGTGTGCCGCACCTGCGGGAAGGCAGGCCATGTGGCGGCAAGCTGCAAGACGGTCATCTGCCGAAACTGCAAGAACGAGGGCCACCAGGCAAAAGACTGCAAGGAGACCAAGTGCTGCAACCTCTGTGGTCTGGCGGGGCACCTTTACAAAAACTGCCCCAAACGCAATCGCAGCTATGCGCAGGCAGCAAAGAACTTTGCACCAGAGGAGGAGGAAGCTGACGAACACAACGCTCCAGAGGAGAGCCACACCCTCCCCCCGACCAGGAACTCGGGACAAGACGGCGAGGAAGAGAAGACTGCTACCGCGAGCTGCGAGCCACCAGCAGCCAGCAGCGAACCTCGCCCCCAGAGCACCGAACCCAGAGACGAGATGACATCAGACGAGGAAGCGGAATGGCAGATAGTCGGGAAAAGGCGCAAGGCCAAGAGGCGACCACCAAGCTCGGCAGAAACCAGCGACGGCAGCTTGTCTGATGAGGAAAAGTGCCACCGCCTGAAGAAGAGGCAATGCGCCATCCCACGGAAAAACAGGAGCAGGAAAGCGACCAACACAGCCCTGCCCCAGGAACCAGAGAGCAACAAAGGTCCCAGCGCACACGAGCTCCGGGAAACCGGGAGCGAAGGAGCAACCAACGCAGACCAGCCCCGGGACAACGGGAGCAGCGAAGTGCCCAGCACACCCCACCTCCGGAACACCGGGAGCGACGCAGCGGTCGACGCACAACAGCTCGACACCGCCGCGACTGACGAAAAGGGGGAACCACCAACACCAGGCGAGGACACTGCAGAGAACATTGAGGACTTAATCGCAGAACTGCAGCAGTCCCCTGGTCAAAACATCCCGACAGCAGAGGACGATGATGACCACGCCACCCCAGGTGCAGTAAATGTGGAATTTGATGTAAACAGTAATAACTTAGACATGCTGGAAATCGCCATTGTGGAATATAGGGGAACTGAAAACGGTTCACCTGAAATTGAAGATGTATCTGAACTGCAATGTATGTAAATGTAAAACATAGCGTAAAAATGGATTTAAAAATTGCTAGTATTAACGTGCGTAGCGTGAAATCGACTACGCGATGTGTTTCCACCTTGGGGTACCTCGCCAAGGTCAAAGCGGACCTGCTGTTCTTGCAGGAGTGCGGCCTGCCGCACTTCAGCAGTTACCGGCAGTGGTCACGATGGTGGACCCATGGACCATCCATTTGGTCAGGGGGCAACGACAGCCGAGCTTCCGGCTTAGGCATTCTGCTGCGGGGAGGCCACTTCACCATCACCGAAGTTAAGGAGTTGGTGGGCGGCCGCCTCCTCGTAGCAGATGTAATGTACAAAAACTCCCCTCTCAGGTTAATTAATGTTTATGCTCCAGCGGTGAAGAACGAGAGGCTGGCCCTCTTCCAGCAGCTCCCACTGTTACTGGCAACGTCCAGACCGGTCATTCTGGGTGGTGACTTCAACTGCATCATCGATGCGGCTGGACGATCCAGCAGAGCCGACAGCAAACTGGACGCCACGTCCAAACTCCTGATGGATGCGGTAAAAGATGCCAAGCTGTGCGACGTCTTCAGCAACCCTGCAGACGGAGCACCGCGCAGATACACCTGGTCGAGACCAGACGGGTCCGTCCGTTCCAGAATTGACTTCCTGTTTGTGTCCCACACGCTCAAGGTCAGATCCACCGACGTCACGCCGGTGTTCTTCTCTGACCACTGCCTCCTACTGGCTGACTGCCACATGCAGGACAACCAGAAAGTTGGCAGAGGGATATGGAAGCTGAAAGTGAAACTGTTGACTCGGGAAAACATTGAGGAACTCAAGAGGGATTACAAAGGTTGGAGAACCGTAAAACCCCTCTGCGATTCCCCGATGCACTGGTGGGAAACAATCAAGACGAACATCAAGAGGTTCTTCATCCTCAAAGGTGTTCAGGAGGCGAGAGGGAGACAGAGGGAATTATCCCGACTCCAGACAAATATGCAAAACCTGCTCCTGCTGCAGTCGATGGGGGTCGATGTCGCGGAGGAACTCGAAGAGGTGAAGGGCCAGCAAGGCTCGCTCTTTGCCTCGGAGTCCTCCAAGATCATCTTCCGATCCAGAGTCCGCTCCGTCGAGCAGGATGAGACGTGTTCGCGTTTCTTCTTCCAAAAGGTACACAGGGGGAGCTCTGTGATCACTAGCCTAAAGGAAGAAGACGGTTCTGTGACGTCTTCGCAGCCTGACATGCAGAGGATCAGCGAATCTTTCTATGCCAGGCTGTACGAAGTCAAACCCACAGACCGCGCGGCCTCCCAGTCTTTCCTGTCGTCTATTTCGGATGTCTTAGACGACGGCAAGCGAGAGAGTCTGGACCACCCGCTAACTCTGGACGAGCTGACAAAGGCCGTCCGGTCCTTCGAGACGAATAAAACTCCCGGAAGCGATGGCTTACCGGTCGAGTTGTACTCGGCTCTGTGGGACTGGATAGGCCCGGACCTGCTGGAAGTGTACGGAGGTATGCTTCTGGCCGGCAGCATGTCAGAATCGATGAGGAAAGGCATCATCACCCTCATCTACAAGCAGAAGGGGGAGAGGGAGGAAATCAAAAACTGGCGGCCCATTTCGCTGCTCAATGTGGACTACAAGATCCTGTCAAAGGTCATCGCCAACAGGGTCAAGTCTGCTCTTGAGCTGGTGATTCACCCGGACCAGACCTGCGCTGTCCCCGGCAGGAAGATCTCTGATAGCCTCGCGCTACTCAGAGATACGATCGCCTACGTGCGGGACAGGAGGGTGAACACCTGTCTAATCAGCTTAGACCAGGAGAAAGCCTTTGACAGGATATCGCACACGTACCTGATGGACGTGCTCTCCAAAATGGGGTTCGGGGAGGGCATCCGAAATTGGGTCAAACTGCTCTACACAGACATCAGTAGTGCAGTTCTAATCAACGGGTGGGAAACTCAAAGCTTTCCAATCAGATCTGGAGTCAGGCAAGGCTGTCCTCTGTCGTCTGTCTTGTTTGTGTGTTGTATCGAGCCCTTTGCCGAGTCCATCAGGAAGGACGCGGGCATCAGAGGGGTGACGATCCCAGGCAGCGGAGGCGCCCAGGTCAAAACCTCGCTGTACATGGACGACGTCGCCGTCTTTTGCTCGGACACGCAGTCGGTCCGCAGATTGCTCGCAATCTGCGACCAGTTTGAACTGGCCTCGGGAGCAAAGGTCAACCGCACCAAAAGCGAGGCCATGCTCTTTGGTCACTGGACCGACCGAGCCTCCATTCCCTTCACCGTCAAGCCAGATTTCCTGAAGGTGCTGGGAATATGGTTCGGAGCGGACGGGGCGTGCGCCAAAAACTGGGACGAGCGCATTGCCAAGGTCAGACAGAAACTGTCATTTTGGGAGCAGCGCTCCCTTTCCATCACAGGCAAGAACCTGGTCATCAGGAGCGAGGTGCTCTCGGTGTTGTTGTACGTGGCGCAGGTCTGGCCCATCTCACGATGCAGCGCCGCGGCAGTCACCCGAGCCGTCTTCCACTTTGTCTGGAGATCCAAAATGGACCGTGTCCGCAGAGACACGATGTACAAATCTCTGGACAGTGGAGGAAAGGACGTTCCGAACGTGGCCCTCATCCTGATGGCCACCTTTGTGTGCGGCTGCATCAAGCTATGCACAGCCCCCCAGTACGCAAACACCAAGTGTCACTACGTGCTGAGGTTCTACCTGTCCCCATTGTTGAGAAGGATGGGTCTGGCCACGCTGCCGCGAAACGCCCCCACCAGTTGGACCATGCCTGTCCACCTGTCCTTTGTGGAAAAGTTCTTCAAAAGAAACCCCTTTGACCACAAGGCCATCAAACAGTGGTCAGCACGTAAGGTCCTGGACACCCTACGAAAGAAGGAGACGGTGGACCCTGTCGGGTGGTTCCCTGAGCGGACTGTCGAACTTGTTTGGCAGAACGTCTCATCGCCAAAGCTTACACACAAGCACCAAGACGTAGCTTGGTTGGCGGTGAGGGGGGCCCTACCCGTCAGAGTGTTCATGCACAGCCGACGCCTCAGCAGCACGGCACGGTGCCCCCGGGCCGGCTGCGGGGCGGACGAGACTGTCACCCACCTCCTTCAGGATTGCGCCTTTGCGACGCAGGTCTGGAAAGAGATGCAGTGGTTGCTGTCGAGGTTCATCCCAAGCAGCTCCGTAACACAGGACTCTGTGCTCTACGGGCTGTTCCCAGGGACACACACCGAGACAGACATCACCTGCTGCTGGAGGGCCATCAACTCGGTCAAAGACGCCCTTTGGTCCTGCCGAAACTTGCTGGTCTTCCAGAACAAGGAGATGACCACGTCCGCATGTTGCAGACTGGCGCAATCCAAGATCCAGGAATACGTGCTGAGGGACGCACTGAAAATTGGTGCAGTCGCCGCAAAGGCACGGTGGGGTAGGGCCACAGTCTAAAACCCTTCCGCCACGGAAAACCCGGGGGCAGAAATCAGCACCAAACTCCCTCGGGCTGTATTTGTATTTGAAATTTACACTTTGTGTACATAGAGCACCAAACCTGTAAACATCAATGTAGTGCCATGTACAATGTAAGGTGTGTTATGAAATGCAAGTTTGAAAAGAAAAAAATGTAAATGTACCATCACCCATTCCGGGCTCTGTAATGTAACACATGGAAAGTAATTTGTGTAAATGTACCACAATGTACCCTGTTTATTGTACTGAATCGCAGTTGAACAGAAAAACGAGAAATGTAACGAACGAAACTGCCGTCGGCACCCAGATGTATTGTATGGGATTGCTGACCGCAGCGAAATGTAATGAAATGCCATCGAATGTACTGTACAGATTCTTTTTTATGAATAAAGTATATTTTGAAATAAAAAAAAAAAAAAAAAAAAATCTGTTCTTATCAGTTTAATATCTGATACGTCCCCTATCTGGGGACCAAATATTAAATTGATTTTTGGAACAGGGAGATGGAACAGGGGCTTGCTCCGTCCACTCCACGCATCGACCTGGTATTGCAGTGTTTCCAGGAACGGTGCAGCTTCCCCTCTTTGGGGCGGGAAGTCTTAAAAGACAAAAATAGATGATGATGTTGTATTTGTAGTTGTTGTATGATGACGATTCCGGCGTTGGCACGTGCTATTTTTCCAGGGCGGGGCTTTGCTAGGTTTCCCGCTCTGCGGCTGGGCCCTCGACGTCGACGTCGACGTCGTTGTTGTTGTTGTTGTTGTTGTTGTTGTTGTTGTTGTTGTTGTTGTTGTTGTTGTTGTTGTTGTTGTTGTTGTTGTTGTTGTTGTTGTTGTTGTTGTTGTTTTTGATGATGATGATGATGATGATTTCTGCATTGGCACGTGCTATTTTTCAGGGTGGGGCTTTGCTACGTTTCCCGCTCTGCGGCTGGGCCCTCGACGTCGACGATGCCGCCTGTTGGATTTCTGCGAAGGTGCAGTCCTGGCTTCAACTGCTTTCTCGCTCGAAGCCTTCCGTTGGCCCTTTGCAACTACACTCGGTCAGCCACGGCCAGACCTACGGGGGAGACGGGCGCCGAAGAGGAATTGTTCATTTGCCGCAGTTTTACAGGCTATCGCTTCTCGGCCTTTTGGCTAAGATCAAGTGGAGTACCTGTTGATTGGGCATTCATATGCAAATCGACTGACTGCAGAAACTCGTTTTTCCAGTTTTGCTGGCTCTGGCCTTTGGCTTGAGCCAGGCGCCAATTGGAGAGAGGAGACAAAATCTGCATGTCGACTAACGATTCGACGGGCCCTTGGGCCTGTCAGGGGGCGGACACGGAGGTCCGCCCGTGCCCCGGACTGGGGCAACGAGAGAATGAAGGCTTCGGCCAAAACTCACAGCGAAAGGAGGAACCTGCAACCCGGATGGCGGCCAACCGAGCGGCGAACCAGGGAGTCCAAAACACCATCCGAGTGACGGTAAAGAAAGTGGAAGGACAGACAATGATCAACCGGGAACTTTTCGTGAAGAAACTCCTGCTGGGAACATGTGGCATGAAACTCGCCGACATCTTTGCCTTGCAGGACCACCCGAAGAGAGGTTACTTCGATGTGACCTTCAGAACCGTCACCCTCTGCCTGAAGTTCCTGAAGGGTTTGAAGGAGGCGAGTGAACCGGTGCGCTCAGTGATAACTTGGGAGCCGCTGTTCACCCTCCCGTCGCAGCGAAGACGCACTATCACAGTGCAAATGTTCGACCCCCACATCCCCGTCATCGATGTGCTGACTTTCCTCAACAGGTTTGTCGATGTGGCAGGAAGCAGCAGTGACGTGAAAGACGTGAGAGACGGGTACGGAATATGGACCAGCAAGCGCCAGATCCAGGCCACCTTGAGGGTGGACGCCAGCGGAACCATCCTGCACCCACCCTCCTGCTTTTCCATCGGAGGAAGCCGGGGCTACATGGTGTACGCTGGCCAACCCAACGTGTGCCGCACCTGCGGGAAGGCAGGCCATGTGGCGGCAAGCTGCAAGACGGTCATCTGCCGAAACTGCAAGAACGAGGGCCACCAGGCAAAAGACTGCAAGGAGACCAAGTGCTGCAACCTCTGTGGTCTGGCGGGGCACCTTTACAAAAACTGCCCCAAACGCAATCGCAGCTATGCGCAGGCAGCAAAGAACTTTGCACCAGAGGAGGAGGAAGCTGACGAACACAACGCTCCAGAGGAGAGCCACACCCTCCCCCCGACCATGAACTCGGGACAAGACGGCGAGGAAGAGAAGACTGCTACCACGAGCTGCGAGCCACCAGCAGCCAGCAGCGAACCTCGCCCCCAGAGCACCGAACCCAGAGACGAGATGACATCAGACGAGGAAGCGGAATGGCAGATAGTCGGGAAAAGGCGCAAGGCCAAGAGGCGACCACCAAGCTCGGCAGAAACCAGCGACGGCAGCTTGTCTGATGAGGAAAAGTGCCACCGCCTGAAGAAGAGGCAATGCGCCATCCCACGGAAAAACAGGAGCAGGAAAGCGACCAACACAGCCCTGCCCCAGGAACCAGAGAGCAACAAAGGTCCCAGCGCACACGAGCTCCGGGAAACCGGGAGCGAAGGAGCAACCAACGCAGACCAGCCCCGGGACAACGGGAGCAGCGAAGTGCCCAGCACACCCCACCTCCGGAACACCGGGAGCGACGCAGCGGTCGACGCACAACAGCTCGACACCGCCGCGACTGACGAAAAGGGGGAACCACCAACACCAGGCGAGGACACTGCAGAGAACATTGAGGACTTAATCGCAGAACTGCAGCAGTCCCCTGGTCAAAACATCCCCACAGCAGAGGACGATGATGACCACGCCACCCCAGGTGCAGTAAATGTGGAATTTGATGTAAACAGTAATAACTTAGACATGCTGGAAATCGCCATTGTGGAATATAGGGGAACTGAAAACGGTTCACCTGAAATTGAAGATGTATCTGAACTGCAATGTATGTAAATGTAAAACATAGCGTAAAAATGGATTTAAAAATTGCTAGTATTAACGTGCGTAGCGTGAAATCGACCACGCGATGTGTTTCCACCTTGGGGTACCTCGCCAAGGTCAAAGCGGACCTGCTGTTCTTGCAGGAGTGCGGCCTGCCGCACTTCAGCAGTTACCGGCAGTGGTCACGATGGTGGACCCATGGACCATCCATTTGGTCAGGGGGCAACGACAGCCGAGCTTCCGGCTTAGGCATTCTGCTGCGGGGAGGCCACTTCACCATCACCGAAGTTAAGGAGTTGGTGGGCGGCCGCCTCCTCGTAGCAGATGTAATGTACAAAAACTCCCCTCTCAGGTTAATTAATGTTTATGCTCCAGCGGTGAAGAACGAGAGGCTGGCCCTCTTCCAGCAGCTCCCACTGTTACTGGCAACGTCCAGACCGGTCATTCTGGGTGGTGACTTCAACTGCATCATCGATGCGGCTGGACGATCCAGCAGAGCCGACAGCAAACTGGACGCCACGTCCAAACTCCTGATGGATGCGGTAAAAGATGCCAAGCTGTGCGACGTCTTCAGCAACCCTGCAGACGGAGCACCGCGCAGATACACCTGGTCGAGACCAGACGGGTCCGTCCGTTCCAGAATTGACTTCCTGTTTGTGTCCCACACGCTCAAGGTCAGATCCACCGACGTCACGCCGGTGTTCTTCTCTGACCACTGCCTCCTACTGGCTGACTGCCACATGCAGGACAACCAGAAAGTTGGCAGAGGGATATGGAAGCTGAACGTGAAACTGTTGACTCGGGAAAACATTGAGGAACTCAAGAGGGATTACAAAGGTTGGAGAACCGTAAAACCCCTCTGCGATTCCCCGATGCACTGGTGGGAAACAATCAAGACGAACATCAAGAGGTTCTTCATCCTCAAAGGTGTTCAGGAGGCGAGAGGGAGACAGAGGGAATTATCCCGACTCCAGACAAATATGCAAAACCTGCTCCTGCTGCAGTCGATGGGGGTCGATGTCGCGGAGGAACTCGAAGAGGTGAAGGGCCAGCAAGGCTCGCTCTTTGCCTCGGAGTCCTCCAAGATCATCTTCCGATCCAGAGTCCGCTCCGTCGAGCAGGATGAGACGTGTTCGCGTTTCTTCTTCCAAAAGGTACACAGGGGGAGCTCTGTGATCACTAGCCTAAAGGAAGAAGACGGTTCTGTGACGTCTTCGCAGCCTGACATGCAGAGGATCAGCGAATCTTTCTATGCCAGGCTGTACGAAGTCAAACCCACAGACCGCGCGGCCTCCCAGTCTTTCCTGTCGTCTATTTCGGATGTCTTAGACGACGGCAAGCGAGAGAGTCTGGACCACCCGCTAACTCTGGACGAGCTGACAAAGGCCGTCCGGTCCTTCGAGACGAATAAAACTCCCGGAAGCGATGGCTTACCGGTCGAGTTGTACTCGGCTCTGTGGGACTGGATAGGCCCGGACCTGCTGGAAGTGTACGGAGGTATGCTTCTGGCCGGCAGCATGTCAGAATCGATGAGGAAAGGCATCATCACCCTCATCTACAAGCAGAAGGGGGAGAGGGAGGAAATCAAAAACTGGCGGCCCATTTCGCTGCTCAATGTGGACTACAAGATCCTGTCAAAGGTCATCGCCAACAGGGTCAAGTCTGCTCTTGAGCTGGTGATTCACCCGGACCAGACCTGCGCTGTCCCCGGCAGGAAGATCTCTGATAGCCTCGCGCTACTCAGAGATACGATCGCCTACGTGCGGGACAGGAGGGTGAACACCTGTCTAATCAGCTTAGACCAGGAGAAAGCCTTTGACAGGATATCGCACACGTACCTGATGGACGTGCTCTCCAAAATGGGGTTCGGGGAGGGCATCCGAAATTGGGTCAAACTGCTCTACACAGACATCAGTAGTGCAGTTCTAATCAACGGGTGGGAAACTCAAAGCTTTCCAATCAGATCTGGAGTCAGGCAAGGCTGTCCTCTGTCGTCTGTCTTGTTTGTGTGTTGTATCGAGCCCTTTGCCGAGTCCATCAGGAAGGACGCGGGCATCAGAGGGGTGACGATCCCAGGCAGCGGAGGCGCCCAGGTCAAAACCTCGCTGTACATGGACGACGTCGCCGTCTTTTGCTCGGACACGCAGTCGGTCCGCAGATTGCTCGCAATCTGCGACCAGTTTGAACTGGCCTCGGGAGCAAAGGTCAACCGCACCAAAAGCGAGGCCATGCTCTTTGGTCACTGGACCGACCGAGCCTCCATTCCCTTCACCGTCAAGCCAGATTTCCTGAAGGTGCTGGGAATATGGTTCGGAGCGGACGGGGCGTGCGCCAAAAACTGGGACGAGCGCATTGCCAAGGTCAGACAGAAACTGTCATTTTGGGAGCAGCGCTCCCTTTCCATCACAGGCAAGAACCTGGTCATCAGGAGCGAGGTGCTCTCGGTGTTGTTGTACGTGGCGCAGGTCTGGCCCATCTCACGATGCAGCGCCGCGGCAGTCACCCGAGCCGTCTTCCACTTTGTCTGGAGATCCAAAATGGACCGTGTCCGCAGAGACACGATGTACAAATCTCTGGACAGTGGAGGAAAGGACGTTCCGAACGTGGCCCTCATCCTGATGGCCACCTTTGTGTGCGGCTGCATCAAGCTATGCACAGCCCCCCAGTACGCAAACACCAAGTGTCACTACGTGCTGAGGTTCTACCTGTCCCCTTTGTTGAGAAGGATGGGTCTGGCCACGCTGCCGCGAAACGCCCCCACCAGTTGGACCATGCCTGTCCACCTGTCCTTTGTGGAAAAGTTCTTCAAAAGAAACCCCTTTGACCACAAGGCCATCAAACAGTGGTCAGCACGTAAGGTCCTGGACACCCTACGAAAGAAGGAGACGGTGGACCCTGTCGGGTGGTTCCCTGAGCGGACTGTCGAACTTGTTTGGCAGAACGTCTCATCGCCAAAGCTTACACACAAGCACCAAGACGTAGCTTGGTTGGCGGTGAGGGGGGCCCTACCCGTCAGAGTGTTCATGCACAGCCGACGCCTCAGCAGCACGGCACGGTGCCCCCGGGCCGGCTGCGGGGCGGACGAGACTGTCACCCACCTCCTTCAGGATTGCGCCTTTGCGACGCAGGTCTGGAAAGAGATGCAGTGGTTGCTGTCGAGGTTCATCCCAAGCAGCTCCGTAACACAGGACTCTGTGCTCTACGGGCTGTTCCCAGGGACACACACCGAGACAGACATCACCTGCTGCTGGAGGGCCATCAACTCGGTCAAAGACGCCCTTTGGTCTTGCCGAAACTTGCTGGTCTTCCAGAACAAGGAGATGACCACGTCCGCATGTTGCAGACTGGCGCAATCCAAGATCCAGGAATACGTGCTGAGGGACGCACTGAAAATTGGTGCAGTCGCCGCAAAGGCACGGTGGGGTAGGGCCACAGTCTAAAACCCTTCCGCCACGGAAAACCCGGGGGCAGAAATCAGCACCAAACTCCCTCGGGCTGTATTTGTATTTGAAATTTACACTTTGTGTACATAGAGCACCAAACCTGTAAACATCAATGTAGTGCCATGTACAATGTAAGGTGTGTTATGAAATGCAAGTTTGAAAGGAAAAAATGTAAATGTACCATCACCCATTCAGGGCTCTGTAATGTAACACATGAAATGTAATTTGTGTAAATGTACCACAATGCACCCTGTTTATTGTACTGAATCGCAGTTGAACAGAAAAACGAGAAATGTAACGAACGAAACTGCCGTCGGCACCCAGATGTATTGTATGGGATTGCTGACCGCAGCGAAATGTAATGAAATGCCATCGAATGTACTGTACAGATTCTTTTTTATGAATAAAGTATATTTTGAAATAAAAAAAAAAAAAAAAAAAAAAAAAAAAAAATCTGTTCTTATCAGTTTAATATCTGATACGTCCCCTATCTGGGGACCAAATATTAAATTGATTTTTGGAACAGGGAGATGGAACAGGGGCTTGCTCCGTCCACTCCACGCATCGACCTGGTATTGCAGTGTTTCCAGGAACGGTGCAGCTTCCCCTCTTTGGGGCGGGAAGTCTTAAAAGACAAAAATAGATGATGATGTTGTATTTGTAGTTGTTGTATGATGACGATTCCGGCGTTGGCACGTGCTATTTTTCCAGGGCGGGGCTTTGCTAGGTTTCCCGCTCTGCGGCTGGGCCCTCGACGTCGACGTCGACGTCGTTGTTGTTGTTGTTGTTGTTGTTGTTGTTGTTGTTGTTGTTGTTGTTGTTGTTGTTGTTGTTGTTGTTGTTGTTGTTGTTGTTGTTGTTGTTGTTGTTTTTGATGATGATGATGATGATGATTTCTGCATTGGCACGTGCTATTTTTCAGGGTGGGGCTTTGCTACGTTTCCCGCTCTGCGGCTGGGCCCTCGACGTCGACGATGCCGCCTGTTGGATTTCTGCGAAGGTGCAGTCCTGGCTTCAACTGCTTTCTCGCTCGAAGCCTTCCGTTGGCCCTTTGCAACTACACTCGGTCAGCCACGGCCAGACCTACGGGGGAGACGGGCGCCGAAGAGGAATTGTTCATTTGCCGCAGTTTTACAGGCTATCGCTTCTCGGCCTTTTGGCTAAGATCAAGTGGAGTACCTGTTGATTGGGCATTCATATGCAAATCGACTGACTGCAGAAACTCGTTTTTCCAGTTTTGCTGGCTCTGGCCTTTGGCTTGAGCCAGGCGCCAATTGGAGAGAGGAGACAAAATCTGCATGTCGACTAACGATTCGACGGGCCCTTGGGCCTGTCAGGGGGCGGACACGGAGGTCCGCCCGTGCCCCGGACTGGGGCAACGAGAGAATGAAGGCTTCGGCCAAAACTCACAGCGAAAGGAGGAACCTGCAACCCGGATGGCGGCCAACCGAGCGGCGAACCAGGGAGTCCAAAACACCATCCGAGTGACGGTAAAGAAAGTGGAAGGACAGACAATGATCAACCGGGAACTTTTCGTGAAGAAACTCCTGCTGGGAACATGTGGCATGAAACTCGCCGACATCTTTGCCTTGCAGGACCACCCGAAGAGAGGTTACTTCGATGTGACCTTCAGAACCGTCACCCTCTGCCTGAAGTTCCTGAAGGGTTTGAAGGAGGCGAGTGAACCGGTGCGCTCAGTGATAACTTGGGAGCCGCTGTTCACCCTCCCGTCGCAGCGAAGACGCACTATCACAGTGCAAATGTTCGACCCCCACATCCCCGTCATCGATGTGCTGACTTTCCTCAACAGGTTTGTCGATGTGGCAGGAAGCAGCAGTGACGTGAAAGACGTGAGAGACGGGTACGGAATATGGACCAGCAAGCGCCAGATCCAGGCCACCTTGAGGGTGGACGCCAGCGGAACCATCCTGCACCCACCCTCCTGCTTTTCCATCGGAGGAAGCCGGGGCTACATGGTGTACGCTGGCCAACCCAACGTGTGCCGCACCTGCGGGAAGGCAGGCCATGTGGCGGCAAGCTGCAAGACGGTCATCTGCCGAAACTGCAAGAACGAGGGCCACCAGGCAAAAGACTGCAAGGAGACCAAGTGCTGCAACCTCTGTGGTCTGGCGGGGCACCTTTACAAAAACTGCCCCAAACGCAATCGCAGCTATGCGCAGGCAGCAAAGAACTTTGCACCAGAGGAGGAGGAAGCTGACGAACACAACGCTCCAGAGGAGAGCCACACCCTCCCCCCGACCATGAACTCGGGACAAGACGGCGAGGAAGAGAAGACTGCTACCACGAGCTGCGAGCCACCAGCAGCCAGCAGCGAACCTCGCCCCCAGAGCACCGAACCCAGAGACGAGATGACATCAGACGAGGAAGCGGAATGGCAGATAGTCGGGAAAAGGCGCAAGGCCAAGAGGCGACCACCAAGCTCGGCAGAAACCAGCGACGGCAGCTTGTCTGATGAGGAAAAGTGCCACCGCCTGAAGAAGAGGCAATGCGCCATCCCACGGAAAAACAGGAGCAGGAAAGCGACCAACACAGCCCTGCCCCAGGAACCAGAGAGCAACAAAGGTCCCAGCGCACACGAGCTCCGGGAAACCGGGAGCGAAGGAGCAACCAACGCAGACCAGCCCCGGGACAACGGGAGCAGCGAAGTGCCCAGCACACCCCACCTCCGGAACACCGGGAGCGACGCAGCGGTCGACGCACAACAGCTCGACACCGCCGCGACTGACGAAAAGGGGGAACCACCAACACCAGGCGAGGACACTGCAGAGAACATTGAGGACTTAATCGCAGAACTGCAGCAGTCCCCTGGTCAAAACATCCCCACAGCAGAGGACGATGATGACCACGCCACCCCAGGTGCAGTAAATGTGGAATTTGATGTAAACAGTAATAACTTAGACATGCTGGAAATCGCCATTGTGGAATATAGGGGAACTGAAAACGGTTCACCTGAAATTGAAGATGTATCTGAACTGCAATGTATGTAAATGTAAAACATAGCGTAAAAATGGATTTAAAAATTGCTAGTATTAACGTGCGTAGCGTGAAATCGACCACGCGATGTGTTTCCACCTTGGGGTACCTCGCCAAGGTCAAAGCGGACCTGCTGTTCTTGCAGGAGTGCGGCCTGCCGCACTTCAGCAGTTACCGGCAGTGGTCACGATGGTGGACCCATGGACCATCCATTTGGTCAGGGGGCAACGACAGCCGAGCTTCCGGCTTAGGCATTCTGCTGCGGGGAGGCCACTTCACCATCACCGAAGTTAAGGAGTTGGTGGGCGGCCGCCTCCTCGTAGCAGATGTAATGTACAAAAACTCCCCTCTCAGGTTAATTAATGTTTATGCTCCAGCGGTGAAGAACGAGAGGCTGGCCCTCTTCCAGCAGCTCCCACTGTTACTGGCAACGTCCAGACCGGTCATTCTGGGTGGTGACTTCAACTGCATCATCGATGCGGCTGGACGATCCAGCAGAGCCGACAGCAAACTGGACGCCACGTCCAAACTCCTGATGGATGCGGTAAAAGATGCCAAGCTGTGCGACGTCTTCAGCAACCCTGCAGACGGAGCACCGCGCAGATACACCTGGTCGAGACCAGACGGGTCCGTCCGTTCCAGAATTGACTTCCTGTTTGTGTCCCACACGCTCAAGGTCAGATCCACCGACGTCACGCCGGTGTTCTTCTCTGACCACTGCCTCCTACTGGCTGACTGCCACATGCAGGACAACCAGAAAGTTGGCAGAGGGATATGGAAGCTGAACGTGAAACTGTTGACTCGGGAAAACATTGAGGAACTCAAGAGGGATTACAAAGGTTGGAGAACCGTAAAACCCCTCTGCGATTCCCCGATGCACTGGTGGGAAACAATCAAGACGAACATCAAGAGGTTCTTCATCCTCAAAGGTGTTCAGGAGGCGAGAGGGAGACAGAGGGAATTATCCCGACTCCAGACAAATATGCAAAACCTGCTCCTGCTGCAGTCGATGGGGGTCGATGTCGCGGAGGAACTCGAAGAGGTGAAGGGCCAGCAAGGCTCGCTCTTTGCCTCGGAGTCCTCCAAGATCATCTTCCGATCCAGAGTCCGCTCCGTCGAGCAGGATGAGACGTGTTCGCGTTTCTTCTTCCAAAAGGTACACAGGGGGAGCTCTGTGATCACTAGCCTAAAGGAAGAAGACGGTTCTGTGACGTCTTCGCAGCCTGACATGCAGAGGATCAGCGAATCTTTCTATGCCAGGCTGTACGAAGTCAAACCCACAGACCGCGCGGCCTCCCAGTCTTTCCTGTCGTCTATTTCGGATGTCTTAGACGACGGCAAGCGAGAGAGTCTGGACCACCCGCTAACTCTGGACGAGCTGACAAAGGCCGTCCGGTCCTTCGAGACGAATAAAACTCCCGGAAGCGATGGCTTACCGGTCGAGTTGTACTCGGCTCTGTGGGACTGGATAGGCCCGGACCTGCTGGAAGTGTACGGAGGTATGCTTCTGGCCGGCAGCATGTCAGAATCGATGAGGAAAGGCATCATCACCCTCATCTACAAGCAGAAGGGGGAGAGGGAGGAAATCAAAAACTGGCGGCCCATTTCGCTGCTCAATGTGGACTACAAGATCCTGTCAAAGGTCATCGCCAACAGGGTCAAGTCTGCTCTTGAGCTGGTGATTCACCCGGACCAGACCTGCGCTGTCCCCGGCAGGAAGATCTCTGATAGCCTCGCGCTACTCAGAGATACGATCGCCTACGTGCGGGACAGGAGGGTGAACACCTGTCTAATCAGCTTAGACCAGGAGAAAGCCTTTGACAGGATATCGCACACGTACCTGATGGACGTGCTCTCCAAAATGGGGTTCGGGGAGGGCATCCGAAATTGGGTCAAACTGCTCTACACAGACATCAGTAGTGCAGTTCTAATCAACGGGTGGGAAACTCAAAGCTTTCCAATCAGATCTGGAGTCAGGCAAGGCTGTCCTCTGTCGTCTGTCTTGTTTGTGTGTTGTATCGAGCCCTTTGCCGAGTCCATCAGGAAGGACGCGGGCATCAGAGGGGTGACGATCCCAGGCAGCGGAGGCGCCCAGGTCAAAACCTCGCTGTACATGGACGACGTCGCCGTCTTTTGCTCGGACACGCAGTCGGTCCGCAGATTGCTCGCAATCTGCGACCAGTTTGAACTGGCCTCGGGAGCAAAGGTCAACCGCACCAAAAGCGAGGCCATGCTCTTTGGTCACTGGACCGACCGAGCCTCCATTCCCTTCACCGTCAAGCCAGATTTCCTGAAGGTGCTGGGAATATGGTTCGGAGCGGACGGGGCGTGCGCCAAAAACTGGGACGAGCGCATTGCCAAGGTCAGACAGAAACTGTCATTTTGGGAGCAGCGCTCCCTTTCCATCACAGGCAAGAACCTGGTCATCAGGAGCGAGGTGCTCTCGGTGTTGTTGTACGTGGCGCAGGTCTGGCCCATCTCACGATGCAGCGCCGCGGCAGTCACCCGAGCCGTCTTCCACTTTGTCTGGAGATCCAAAATGGACCGTGTCCGCAGAGACACGATGTACAAATCTCTGGACAGTGGAGGAAAGGACGTTCCGAACGTGGCCCTCATCCTGATGGCCACCTTTGTGTGCGGCTGCATCAAGCTATGCACAGCCCCCCAGTACGCAAACACCAAGTGTCACTACGTGCTGAGGTTCTACCTGTCCCCTTTGTTGAGAAGGATGGGTCTGGCCACGCTGCCGCGAAACGCCCCCACCAGTTGGACCATGCCTGTCCACCTGTCCTTTGTGGAAAAGTTCTTCAAAAGAAACCCCTTTGACCACAAGGCCATCAAACAGTGGTCAGCACGTAAGGTCCTGGACACCCTACGAAAGAAGGAGACGGTGGACCCTGTCGGGTGGTTCCCTGAGCGGACTGTCGAACTTGTTTGGCAGAACGTCTCATCGCCAAAGCTTACACACAAGCACCAAGACGTAGCTTGGTTGGCGGTGAGGGGGGCCCTACCCGTCAGAGTGTTCATGCACAGCCGACGCCTCAGCAGCACGGCACGGTGCCCCCGGGCCGGCTGCGGGGCGGACGAGACTGTCACCCACCTCCTTCAGGATTGCGCCTTTGCGACGCAGGTCTGGAAAGAGATGCAGTGGTTGCTGTCGAGGTTCATCCCAAGCAGCTCCGTAACACAGGACTCTGTGCTCTACGGGCTGTTCCCAGGGACACACACCGAGACAGACATCACCTGCTGCTGGAGGGCCATCAACTCGGTCAAAGACGCCCTTTGGTCTTGCCGAAACTTGCTGGTCTTCCAGAACAAGGAGATGACCACGTCCGCATGTTGCAGACTGGCGCAATCCAAGATCCAGGAATACGTGCTGAGGGACGCACTGAAAATTGGTGCAGTCGCCGCAAAGGCACGGTGGGGTAGGGCCACAGTCTAAAACCCTTCCGCCACGGAAAACCCGGGGGCAGAAATCAGCACCAAACTCCCTCGGGCTGTATTTGTATTTGAAATTTACACTTTGTGTACATAGAGCACCAAACCTGTAAACATCAATGTAGTGCCATGTACAATGTAAGGTGTGTTATGAAATGCAAGTTTGAAAGGAAAAAATGTAAATGTACCATCACCCATTCCGGGCTCTGTAATGTAACACATGAAATGTAATTTGTGTAAATGTACCACAATGCACCCTGTTTATTGTACTGAATCGCAGTTGAACAGAAAAACGAGAAATGTAACGAACGAAACTGCCGTCGGCACCCAGATGTATTGTATGGGATTGCTGACCGCAGCGAAATGTAATGAAATGCCATCGAATGTACTGTACAGATTCTTTTTTATGAATAAAGTATATTTTGAAATAAAAAAAAAAAAAAAAATCTGTTCTTATCAGTTTAATATCTGATACGTCCCCTATCTGGGGACCAAATATTAAATTGATTTTTGGAACAGGGAGATGGAACAGGGGCTTGCTCCGTCCACTCCACGCATCGACCTGGTATTGCAGTGTTTCCAGGAACGGTGCAGCTTCCCCTCTTTGGGGCGGGAAGTCTTAAAAGACAAAAATAGATGATGATGTTGTATTTGTAGTTGTTGTATGATGACGATTCCGGCGTTGGCACGTGCTATTTTTCCAGGGCGGGGCTTTGCTAGGTTTCCCGCTCTGCGGCTGGGCCCTCGACGTCGACGTCGACGTCGTTGTTGTTGTTGTTGTTGTTGTTGTTGTTGTTGTTGTTGTTGTTGTTGTTGTTGTTGTTGTTGTTGTTGTTGTTGTTGTTGTTGTTGTTGTTGTTTTGTTGTTGTTGTTGTTGTTGTTGTTGTTTTTGATGATGATGATGATGATGATTTCTGCATTGGCACGTGCTATTTTTCAGGGTGGGGCTTTGCTACGTTTCCCGCTCTGCGGCTGGGCCCTCGACGTCGACGATGCCGCCTGTTGGATTTCTGCGAAGGTGCAGTCCTGGCTTCAACTGCTTTCTCGCTCGAAGCCTTCCGTTGGCCCTTTGCAACTACACTCGGTCAGCCACGGCCAGACCTACGGGGGAGACGGGCGCCGAAGAGGAATTGTTCATTTGCCGCAGTTTTACAGGCTATCGCTTCTCGGCCTTTTGGCTAAGATCAAGTGGAGTACCTGTTGATTGGGCATTCATATGCAAATCGACTGACTGCAGAAACTCGTTTTTCCAGTTTTGCTGGCTCTGGCCTTTGGCTTGAGCCAGGCGCCAATTGGAGAGAGGAGACAAAATCTGCATGTTGACTAACGATTCGACGGGCCCTTGGGCCTGTCAGGGGGCGGACACGGAGGTCCGCCCGTGCCCCGGACTGGGGCAACGAGAGAATGAAGGCTTCGGCCAAAACTCACAGCGAAAGGAGGAACCTGCAACCCGGATGGCGGCCAACCGAGCGGCGAACCAGGGAGTCCAAAACACCATCCGAGTGACGGTAAAGAAAGTGGAAGGACAGACAATGATCAACCGGGACCTTTTCGTGAAGAAACTCCTGCTGGGAACATGTGGCATGAAACTCGCCGACATCTTTGCCTTGCAGGACCACCCGAAGAGAGGTTACTTCGATGTGACCTTCAGAACCGTCACCCTCTGCCTGAAGTTCCTGAAGGGTTTGAAGGAGGCGAGTGAACCGGTGCGCTCAGTGATAACTTGGGAGCCGCTGTTCACCCTCCCGTCGCAGCGAAGACGCACTATCACAGTGCAAATGTTCGACCCCCACATCCCCGTCATCGATGTGCTGACTTTCCTCAACAGGTTTGTCGATGTGGCAGGAAGCAGCAGTGACGTGAAAGACGTGAGAGACGGGTACGGAATATGGACCAGCAAGCGCCAGATCCAGGCCACCTTGAGGGTGGACGCCAGCGGAACCATCCTGCACCCACCCTCCTGCTTTTCCATCGGAGGAAGCCGGGGCTACATGGTGTACGCTGGCCAACCCAACGTGTGCCGCACCTGCGGGAAGGCAGGCCATGTGGCGGCAAGCTGCAAGACGGTCATCTGCCGAAACTGCAAGAACGAGGGCCACCAGGCAAAAGACTGCAAGGAGACCAAGTGCTGCAACCTCTGTGGTCTGGCGGGGCACCTTTACAAAAACTGCCCCAAACGCAATCGCAGCTATGCGCAGGCAGCAAAGAACTTTGCACCAGAGGAGGAGGAAGCTGACGAACACAACGCTCCAGAGGAGAGCCACACCCTCCCCCCGACCATGAACTCGGGACAAGACGGCGAGGAAGAGAAGACTGCTACCACGAGCTGCGAGCCACCAGCAGCCAGCAGCGAACCTCGCCCCCAGAGCACCGAACCCAGAGACGAGATGACATCAGACGAGGAAGCGGAATGGCAGATAGTCGGGAAAAGGCGCAAGGCCAAGAGGCGACCACCAAGCTCGGCAGAAACCAGCGACGGCAGCTTGTCTGATGAGGAAAAGTGCCACCGCCTGAAGAAGAGGCAATGCGCCATCCCACGGAAAAACAGGAGCAGGAAAGCGACCAACACAGCCCTGCCCCAGGAACCAGAGAGCAACAAAGGTCCCAGCGCACACGAGCTCCGGGAAACCGGGAGCGAAGGAGCAACCAACGCAGACCAGCCCCGGGACAACGGGAGCAGCGAAGTGCCCAGCACACCCCACCTCCGGAACACCGGGAGCGACGCAGCGGTCGACGCACAACAGCTCGACACCGCCGCGACCGACGAAAAGGGGGAACCACCAACACCAGGCGAGGACACTGCAGAGAACATTGAGGACTTAATCGCAGAACTGCAGCAGTCCCCTGGTCAAAACATCCCCACAGCAGAGGACGATGATGACCACGCCACCCCAGGTGCAGTAAATGTGGAATTTGATGTAAACAGTAATAACTTAGACATGCTGGAAATCGCCATTGTGGAATATAGGGGAACTGAAAACGGTTCACCTGAAATTGAAGATGTATCTGAACTGCAATGTATGTAAATGTAAAACATAGCGTAAAAATGGATTTAAAAATTGCTAGTATTAACGTGCGTAGCGTGAAATCGACTACGCGATGTGTTTCCACCTTGGGGTACCTCGCCAAGGTCAAAGCGGACCTGCTGTTCTTGCAGGAGTGCGGCCTGCCGCACTTCAGCAGTTACCGGCAGTGGTCACGATGGTGGACCCATGGACCATCCATTTGGTCAGGGGGCAACGACAGCCGAGCTTCCGGCTTAGGCATTCTGCTGCGGGGAGGCCACTTCACCATCACCGAAGTTAAGGAGTTGGTGGGCGGCCGCCTCCTCGTAGCAGATGTAATGTACAAAAACTCCCCTCTCAGGTTAATTAATGTTTATGCTCCAGCGGTGAAGAACGAGAGGCTGGCCCTCTTCCAGCAGCTCCCACTGTTACTGGCAACGTCCAGACCGGTCATTCTGGGTGGTGACTTCAACTGCATCATCGATGCGGCTGGACGATCCAGCAGAGCCGACAGCAAACTGGACGCCACGTCCAAACTCCTGATGGATGCGGTAAAAGATGCCAAGCTGTGCGACGTCTTCAGCAACCCTGCAGACGGAGCACTGCGCAGATACACCTGGTCGAGACCAGACGGGTCCGTCCGTTCCAGAATTGACTTCCTGTTTGTGTCCCACACGCTCAAGGTCAGATCCACCGACGTCACGCCGGTGTTCTTCTCTGACCACTGCCTCCTACTGGCTGACTGCCACATGCAGGACAACCAGAAAGTTGGCAGAGGGATATGGAAGCTGAACGTGAAACTGTTGACTCGGGAAAACATTGAGGAACTCAAGAGGGATTACAAAGGTTGGAGAACCGTAAAACCCCTCTGCGATTCCCCGATGCACTGGTGGGAAACAATCAAGACGAACATCAAGAGGTTCTTCATCCTCAAAGGTGTTCAGGAGGCGAGAGGGAGACAGAGGGAATTATCCCGACTCCAGACAAATATGCAAAACCTGCTCCTGCTGCAGTCGATGGGGGTCGATGTCGCGGAGGAACTCGAAGAGGTGAAGGGCCAGCAAGGCTCGCTCTTTGCCTCGGAGTCCTCCAAGATCATCTTCCGATCCAGAGTCCGCTCCGTCGAGCAGGATGAGACGTGTTCGCGTTTCTTCTTCCAAAAGGTACACAGGGGGAGCTCTGTGATCACTAGCCTAAAGGAAGAAGACGGTTCTGTGACGTCTTCGCAGCCTGACATGCAGAGGATCAGCGAATCTTTCTATGCCAGGCTGTACGAAGTCAAACCCACAGACCGCGCGGCCTCCCAGTCTTTCCTGTCGTCTATTTCGGATGTCTTAGACGACGGCAAGCGAGAGAGTCTGGACCACCCGCTAACTCTGGACGAGCTGACAAAGGCCGTCCGGTCCTTCGAGACGAATAAAACTCCCGGAAGCGATGGCTTACCGGTCGAGTTGTACTCGGCTCTGTGGGACTGGATAGGCCCGGACCTGCTGGAAGTGTACGGAGGTATGCTTCTGGCCGGCAGCATGTCAGAATCGATGAGGAAAGGCATCATCACCCTCATCTACAAGCAGAAGGGGGAGAGGGAGGAAATCAAAAACTGGCGGCCCATTTCGCTGCTCAATGTGGACTACAAGATCCTGTCAAAGGTCATCGCCAACAGGGTCAAGTCTGCTCTTGAGCTGGTGATTCACCCGGACCAGACCTGCGCTGTCCCCGGCAGGAAGATCTCTGACAGCCTCGCGCTACTCAGAGATACGATCGCCTACGTGCGGGACAGGAGGGTGAACACCTGTCTAATCAGCTTAGACCAGGAGAAAGCCTTTGACAGGATATCGCACACGTACCTGATGGACGTGCTCTCCAAAATGGGGTTCGGGGAGGGCATCCGAAATTGGGTCAAACTGCTCTACACAGACATCAGTAGTGCAGTTCTAATCAACGGGTGGGAAACTCAAAGCTTTCCAATCAGATCTGGAGTCAGGCAAGGCTGTCCTCTGTCGTCTGTCTTGTTTGTGTGTTGTATCGAGCCCTTTGCCGAGTCCATCAGGAAGGACGCGGGCATCAGAGGGGTGACGATCCCAGGCAGCGGAGGCGCCCAGGTCAAAACCTCGCTGTACATGGACGACGTCGCCGTTTTTTGCTCGGACACGCAGTCGGTCCGCAGATTGCTCGCAATCTGCGACCAGTTTGAACTGGCCTCGGGAGCAAAGGTCAACCGCACCAAAAGCGAGGCCATGCTCTTTGGTCACTGGACCGACCGAGCCTCCATTCCCTTCACCGTCAAGCCAGATTTCCTGAAGGTGCTGGGAATATGGTTCGGAGCGGACGGGGCGTGCGCCAAAAACTGGGACGAGCGCATTGCCAAGGTCAGACAGAAACTGTCATTTTGGGAGCAGCGCTCCCTTTCCATCACAGGCAAGAACCTGGTCATCAGGAGCGAGGTGCTCTCGGTGTTGTTGTACGTGGCGCAGGTCTGGCCCATCTCACGATGCAGCGCCGCGGCAGTCACCCGAGCCGTCTTCCACTTTGTCTGGAGATCCAAAATGGACCGTGTCCGCAGAGACACGATGTACAAATCTCTGGACAGTGGAGGAAAGGACGTTCCGAACGTGGCCCTCATCCTGATGGCCACCTTTGTGTGCGGCTGCATCAAGCTATGCACAGCCCCCCAGTACGCAAACACCAAGTGTCACTACGTGCTGAGGTTCTACCTGTCCCCTTTGTTGAGAAGGATGGGTCTGGCCACGCTGCCGCGAAACGCCCCCACCAGTTGGACCATGCCTGTCCACCTGTCCTTTGTGGAAAAGTTCTTCAAAAGAAACCCCTTTGACCACAAGGCCATCAAACAGTGGTCAGCACGTAAGGTCCTGGACACCCTACGAAAGAAGGAGACGGTGGACCCTGTCGGGTGGTTCCCTGAGCGGACTGTCGAACTTGTTTGGCAGAACGTCTCATCGCCAAAGCTTACACACAAGCACCAAGACGTAGCTTGGTTGGCGGTGAGGGGGGCCCTACCCGTCAGAGTGTTCATGCACAGCCGACGCCTCAGCAGCACGGCACGGTGCCCCCGGGCCGGCTGCGGGGCGGACGAGACTGTCACCCACCTCCTTCAGGATTGCGCCTTTGCGACGCAGGTCTGGAAAGAGATGCAGTGGTTGCTGTCGAGGTTCATCCCAAGCAGCTCCGTAACACAGGACTCTGTGCTCTACGGGCTGTTCCCAGGGACACACACCGAGACAGACATCACCTGCTGCTGGAGGGCCATCAACTCGGTCAAAGACGCCCTTTGGTCTTGCCGAAACTTGCTGGTCTTCCAGAACAAGGAGATGACCACGTCCGCATGTTGCAGACTGGCGCAATCCAAGATCCAGGAATACGTGCTGAGGGACGCACTGAAAATTGGTGCAGTCGCCGCAAAGGCACGGTGGGGTAGGGCCACAGTCTAAAACCCTTCCGCCACGGAAAACCCGGGGGCAGAAATCAGCACCAAACTCCCTCGGGCTGTATTTGTATTTGAAATTTACACTTTGTGTACATAGAGCACCAAATCTGTAAACATCAATGTAGTGCCATGTACAATGTAAGGTGTGTTATGAAATGCAAGTTTGAAAAGAAAAAAAAAAAATGTAAATGTACCATCACCCATTCCGGGCTCTGTAATGTAACACATGAAATGTAATTTGTGTAAATGTACCACAATGTACCCTGTTTATTGTACTGAATCGCAGTTGAACAGAAAAACGAGAAATGTAACGAACGAAACTGCCGTCGGCACCCAGATGTATTGTATGGGATTGCTGACCGCAGCGAAATGTAATGAAATGCCATCGAATGTACTGTACAGATTCTTTTTTATGAATAAAGTATATTTTGAAATAAAAAAAAAAAAAATCTGTTCTTATCAGTTTAATATCTGATACGTCCCCTATCTGGGGACCAAATATTAAATTGATTTTTGGAACAGGGAGATGGAACAGGGGCTTGCTCCGTCCACTCCACGCATCGACCTGGTATTGCAGTGTTTCCAGGAACGGTGCAGCTTCCCCTCTTTGGGGCGGGAAGTCTTAAAAGACAAAAATAGATGATGATGTTGTATTTGTAGTTGTTGTATGATGACGATTCCGGCGTTGGCACGTGCTATTTTTCCAGGGCGGGGCTTTGCTAGGTTTCCCGCTCTGCGGCTGGGCCCTCGACGTCGACGTCGACGTCGTTGTTGTTGTTGTTGTTGTTGTTGTTGTTGTTGTTGTTGTTGTTGTTGTTGTTGTTGTTGTTGTTGTTGTTGTTGTTGTTGTTGTTGTTGTTGTTGTTGTTGTTGTTGTTGTTGTTGTTGTTGTTGTTGTTGTTGTTGTTGTTGTTTTTGATGATGATGATGATGATGATTTCTGCATTGGCACGTGCTATTTTTCAGGGTGGGGCTTTGCTACGTTTCCCGCTCTGCGGCTGGGCCCTCGACGTCGACGATGCCGCCTGTTGGATTTCTGCGAAGGTGCAGTCCTGGCTTCAACTGCTTTCTCGCTCGAAGCCTTCCGTTGGCCCTTTGCAACTACACTCGGTCAGCCACGGCCAGACCTACGGGGGAGACGGGCGCCGAAGAGGAATTGTTCATTTGCCGCAGTTTTACAGGCTATCGCTTCTCGGCCTTTTGGCTAAGATCTGCATAACTAACCTGACCAGCCACCATGACGTCCGGGTGGTTTCTCCCTGGTCAGGAAGGTATATGCTTACATTTTTGTAAAACAGGAGGTGGGTGGGATTGGTGACCCATCCACCTCCACGGAGGTGTGTGGGGGACCTGACCCATCCACCTCCATGGCACGAACCTGGTATTGCAGTACTTCCAGGAACGGTGCAGTGGCTCTAGGCCTTTTGGCTAAGAGCATTGGCGCAGAGTGATCCTTGACTGGTGCAGGGTGACCTCTGGCGTTTGACAAAGAATTGTAACGATTGGATAACGATTGGACATGAATTTAAAAATTTTTAAAAAAAATAAAAAAAAAAAAAATCTGTTCTTATCAGTTTAATATCTGATACGTCCCCTATCTGGGGACCAAATATTAAATTGATTTTTGGAACAGGGAGATGGAACAGGGGCTTGCTCCGTCCACTCCACGCATCGACCTGGTATTGCAGTGTTTCCAGGAACGGTGCAGCTTCCCCTCTTTGGGGCGGGAAGTCTTAAAAGACAAAAATAGATGATGATGTTGTATTTGTAGTTGTTGTATGATGACGATTCCGGCGTTGGCACGTGCTATTTTTCCAGGGCGGGGCTTTGCTAGGTTTCCCGCTCTGCGGCTGGGCCCTCGACGTCGACGTCGACGTCGTTGTTGTTGTTGTTGTTGTTGTTGTTGTTGTTGTTGTTGTTGTTGTTGTTGTTGTTGTTGTTGTTGTTGTTGTTGTTGTTGTTGTTGTTGTTGTTGTTGTTGTTGTTGTTGTTGTTGTTGTTTTTGATGATGATGATGATGATGATTTCTGCATTGGCACGTGCTATTTTTCAGGGTGGGGCTTTGCTACGTTTCCCGCTCTGCGGCTGGGCCCTCGACGTCGACGATGCCGCCTGTTGGATTTCTGCGAAGGTGCAGTCCTGGCTTCAACTGCTTTCTCGCTCGAAGCCTTCCGTTGGCCCTTTGCAACTACACTCGGTCAGCCACGGCCAGACCTACGGGGGAGACGGGCGCCGAAGAGGAATTGTTCATTTGCCGCAGTTTTACAGGCTATCGCTTCTCGGCCTTTTGGCTAAGATCAAGTGGAGTACCTGTTGATTGGGCATTCATATGCAAATCGACTGACTGCAGAAACTCGTTTTTCCAGTTTTGCTGGCTCTGGCCTTTGGCTTGAGCCAGGCGCCAATTGGAGAGAGGAGACAAAATCTGCATGTCGACTAACGATTCGACGGGCCCTTGGGCCTGTCAGGGGGCGGACACGGAGGTCCGCCCGTGCCCCGGACTGGGGCAACGAGAGAATGAAGGCTTCGGCCAAAACTCACAGCGAAAGGAGGAACCTGCAACCCGGATGGCGGCCAACCGAGCGGCGAACCAGGGAGTCCAAAACACCATCCGAGTGACGGTAAAGAAAGTGGAAGGACAGACAATGATCAACCGGGACCTTTTCGTGAAGAAACTCCTGCTGGGAACATGTGGCATGAAACTCGCCGACATCTTTGCCTTGCAGGACCACCCGAAAAGAGGTTACTTCGATGTGACCTTCAGAACCGTCACCCTCTGCCTGAAGTTCCTGAAGGGTTTGAAGGAGGCGAGTGAACCGGTGCGCTCAGTGATAACTTGGGAGCCGCTGTTCACCCTCCCGTCGCAGCGAAGACGCACTATCACAGTGCAAATGTTCGACCCCCACATCCCCGTCATCGATGTGCTGACTTTCCTCAACAGGTTTGTCGATGTGGCAGGAAGCAGCAGTGACGTGAAAGACGTGAGAGACGGGTACGGAATATGGACCAGCAAGCGCCAGATCCAGGCCACCTTGAGGGTGGACGCCAGCGGAACCATCCTGCACCCACCCTCCTGCTTTTCCATCGGAGGAAGCCGGGGCTACATGGTGTACGCTGGCCAACCCAACGTGTGCCGCACCTGCGGGAAGGCAGGCCATGTGGCGGCAAGCTGCAAGACGGTCATCTGCCGAAACTGCAAGAACGAGGGCCACCAGGCAAAAGACTGCAAGGAGACCAAGTGCTGCAACCTCTGTGGTCTGGCGGGGCACCTTTACAAAAACTGCCCCAAACGCAATCGCAGCTATGCGCAGGCAGCAAAGAACTTTGCACCAGAGGAGGAGGAAGCTGACGAACACAACGCTCCAGAGGAGAGCCACACCCTCCCCCCGACCATGAACTCGGGACAAGACGGCGAGGAAGAGAAGACTGCTACCACGAGCTGCGAGCCACCAACAGCCAGCAGCGAACCTCGCCCCCAGAGCACCGAACCCAGAGACGAGATGACATCAGACGAGGAAGCGGAATGGCAGATAGTCGGGAAAAGGCGCAAGGCCAAGAGGCGACCACCAAGCTCGGCAGAAACCAGCGACGGCAGCTTGTCTGATGAGGAAAAGTGCCACCGCCTGAAGAAGAGGCAATGCGCCATCCCACGGAAAAACAGGAGCAGGAAAGCGACCAACACAGCCCTGCCCCAGGAACCAGAGAGCAACAAAGGTCCCAGCGCACACGAGCTCCGGGAAACCGGGAGCGAAGGAGCAACCAACGCAGACCAGCCCCGGGACAACGGGAGCAGCGAAGTGCCCAGCACACCCCACCTCCGGAACACCGGGAGCGACGCAGCGGTCGACGCACAACAGCTCGACACCGCCGCGACTGACGAAAAGGGGGAACCACCAACACCAGGCGAGGACACTGCAGAGAACATTGAGGACTTAATCGCAGAACTGCAGCAGTCCCCTGGTCAAAACATCCCCACAGCAGAGGACGATGATGACCACGCCACCCCAGGTGCAGTAAATGTGGAATTTGATGTAAACAGTAATAACTTAGACATGCTGGAAATCGCCATTGTGGAATATAGGGGAACTGAAAACGGTTCACCTGAAATTGAAGATGTATCTGAACTGCAATGTATGTAAATGTAAAACATAGCGTAAAAATGGATTTAAAAATTGCTAGTATTAACGTGCGTAGCGTGAAATCGACTACGCGATGTGTTTCCACCTTGGGGTACCTCGCCAAGGTCAAAGCGGACCTGCTGTTCTTGCAGGAGTGCGGCCTGCCGCACTTCAGCAGTTACCGGCAGTGGTCACGATGGTGGACCCATGGACCATCCATTTGGTCAGGGGGCAACGACAGCCGAGCTTCCGGCTTAGGCATTCTGCTGCGGGGAGGCCACTTCACCATCACCGAAGTTAAGGAGTTGGTGGGCGGCCGCCTCCTCGTAGCAGATGTAATGTACAAAAACTCCCCTCTCAGGTTAATTAATGTTTATGCTCCAGCGGTGAAGAACGAGAGGCTGGCCCTCTTCCAGCAGCTCCCACTGTTACTGGCAACGTCCAGACCGGTCATTCTGGGTGGTGACTTCAACTGCATCATCGATGCGGCTGGACGATCCAGCAGAGCCGACAGCAAACTGGACGCCACGTCCAAACTCCTGATGGATGCGGTAAAAGATGCCAAGCTGTGCGACGTCTTCAGCAACCCTGCAGACGGAGCACCGCGCAGATACACCTGGTCGAGACCAGACGGGTCCGTCCGTTCCAGAATTGACTTCCTGTTTGTGTCCCACACGCTCAAGGTCAGATCCACCGACGTCACGCCGGTGTTCTTCTCTGACCACTGCCTCCTACTGGCTGACTGCCACATGCAGGACAACCAGAAAGTTGGCAGAGGGATATGGAAGCTGAACGTGAAACTGTTGACTCGGGAAAACATTGAGGAACTCAAGAGGGATTACAAAGGTTGGAGAACCGTAAAACCCCTCTGCGATTCCCCGATGCACTGGTGGGAAACAATCAAGACGAACATCAAGAGGTTCTTCATCCTCAAAGGTGTTCAGGAGGCGAGAGGGAGACAGAGGGAATTATCCCGACTCCAGACAAATATGCAAAACCTGCTCCTGCTGCAGTCGATGGGGGTCGATGTCGCGGAGGAACTCGAAGAGGTGAAGGGCCAGCAAGGCTCGCTCTTTGCCTCGGAGTCCTCCAAGATCATCTTCCGATCCAGAGTCCGCTCCGTCGAGCAGGATGAGACGTGTTCGCGTTTCTTCTTCCAAAAGGTACACAGGGGGAGCTCTGTGATCACTAGCCTAAAGGAAGAAGACGGTTCTGTGACGTCTTCGCAGCCTGACATGCAGAGGATCAGCGAATCTTTCTATGCCAGGCTGTACGAAGTCAAACCCACAGACCGCGCGGCCTCCCAGTCTTTCCTGTCGTCTATTTCGGATGTCTTAGACGACGGCAAGCGAGAGAGTCTGGACCACCCGCTAACTCTGGACGAGCTGACAAAGGCCGTCCGGTCCTTCGAGACGAATAAAACTCCCGGAAGCGATGGCTTACCGGTCGAGTTGTACTCGGCTCTGTGGGACTGGATAGGCCCGGACCTGCTGGAAGTGTACGGAGGTATGCTTCTGGCCGGCAGCATGTCAGAATCGATGAGGAAAGGCATCATCACCCTCATCTACAAGCAGAAGGGGGAGAGGGAGGAAATCAAAAACTGGCGGCCCATTTCGCTGCTCAATGTGGACTACAAGATCCTGTCAAAGGTCATCGCCAACAGGGTCAAGTCTGCTCTTGAGCTGGTGATTCACCCGGACCAGACCTGCGCTGTCCCCGGCAGGAAGATCTCTGATAGCCTCGCGCTACTCAGAGATACGATCGCCTACGTGCGGGACAGGAGGGTGAACACCTGTCTAATCAGCTTAGACCAGGAGAAAGCCTTTGACAGGATATCGCACACGTACCTGATGGACGTGCTCTCCAAAATGGGGTTCGGGGAGGGCATCCGAAATTGGGTCAAACTGCTCTACACAGACATCAGTAGTGCAGTTCTAATCAACGGGTGGGAAACTCAAAGCTTTCCAATCAGATCTGGAGTCAGGCAAGGCTGTCCTCTGTCGTCTGTCTTGTTTGTGTGTTGTATCGAGCCCTTTGCCGAGTCCATCAGGAAGGACGCGGGCATCAGAGGGGTGACGATCCCAGGCAGCGGAGGCGCCCAGGTCAAAACCTCGCTGTACATGGACGACGTCGCCGTCTTTTGCTCGGACACGCAGTCGGTCCGCAGATTGCTCGCAATCTGCGACCAGTTTGAACTGGCCTCGGGAGCAAAGGTCAACCGCAGCAAAAGCGAGGCCATGCTCTTTGGTCACTGGACCGACCGAGCCTCCATTCCCTTCACCGTCAAGCCAGATTTCCTGAAGGTGCTGGGAATATGGTTCGGAGCGGACGGGGCGTGCGCCAAAAACTGGGACGAGCGCATTGCCAAGGTCAGACAGAAACTGTCATTTTGGGAGCAGCGCTCCCTTTCCATCACAGGCAAGAACCTGGTCATCAGGAGCGAGGTGCTCTCGGTGTTGTTGTACGTGGCGCAGGTCTGGCCCATCTCACGATGCAGCGCCGCGGCAGTCACCCGAGCCGTCTTCCACTTTGTCTGGAGATCCAAAATGGACCGTGTCCGCAGAGACACGATGTACAAATCTCTGGACAGTGGAGGAAAGGACGTTCCGAACGTGGCCCTCATCCTGATGGCCACCTTTGTGTGCGGCTGCATCAAGCTATGCACAGCCCCCCAGTACGCAAACACCAAGTGTCACTACGTGCTGAGGTTCTACCTGTCCCCATTGTTGAGAAGGATGGGTCTGGCCACGCTGCCGCGAAACGCCCCCACCAGTTGGACCATGCCTGTCCACCTGTCCTTCGTGGAAAAGTTCTTCAAAAGAAACCCCTTTGACCACAAGGCCATCAAACAGTGGTCAGCACGTAAGGTCCTGGACACCCTACGAAAGAAGGAGACGGTGGACCCTGTCGGGTGGTTCCCTGAGCGGACTGTCGAACTCGTTTGGCAGAACGTCTCATCGCCAAAGCTTACACACAAGCACCAAGACGTAGCTTGGTTGGCGGTGAGGGGGGCCCTACCCGTCAGAGTGTTCATGCACAGCCGACGCCTCAGCAGCACGGCCCGGTGCCCCCGGGCCGGCTGCGGGGCGGACGAGACTGTCACCCATCTCCTTCAGGATTGCGCCTTTGCGACGCAGGTCTGGAAAGAGATGCAGTGGTTGCTGTCGAGGTTCATCCCAAGCAGCTCCGTAACACAGGACTCTGTGCTCTACGGGCTGTTCCCAGGGACACACACCGAGACAGACATCACCTGCTGCTGGAGGGCCATCAACTCGGTCAAAGACGCCCTTTGGTCTTCCCGAAACTTGCTGGTCTTCCAGAACAAGGAGATGACCACGTCCGCATGTTGCAGACTGGCGCAATCCAAGATCCAGGAATACGTGCTGAGGGACGCACTGAAAATTGGTGCAGTCGCCGCAAAGGCACGGTGGGGTAGGGCCACAGTCTAAAACCCTTCCGCCACGGAAAACCCGGGGGCAGAAATCAGCAGCAAACTCCCTCGGGCTGTATTTGTATTTGAAATTTACACTTTGTGTACATAGAGCACCAAACCTGTAAACATCAATGTAGTGCCATGTACAATGTAAGGTGTGTTATGAAATGCAAGTTTGAAAAGAAAAAATGTAAATGTACCATCACCCATTCCGGGCTCTGTAATGTAACACATGAAATGTAATTTGTGTAAATGTACCACAATGTACCCTGTTTATTGTACTGAATTGCAGTTGAACAGAAAAACGAGAAATGTAACGAACGAAACTGCCGTCGGCACCCAGATGTATTGTATGGGATTGCTGACCGCAGCGAAATGTAATGAAATGCCATCGAATGTACTGTACAGATTCTTTTTATGAATAAAGTATATTTTGAAATAAAAAAAAAAAAAAAAAAAAATCTGTTCTTATCAGTTTAATATCTGATACGTCCCCTATCTGGGGACCAAATATTAAATTGATTTTTGGAACAGGGAGATGGAACAGGGGCTTGCTCCGTCCACTCCACGCATCGACCTGGTATTGCAGTGTTTCCAGGAACGGTGCAGCTTCCCCTCTTTGGGGCGGGAAGTCTTAAAAGACAAAAATAGATGATGATGTTGTATTTGTAGTTGTTGTATGATGACGATTCCGGCGTTGGCACGTGCTATTTTTCCAGGGCGGGGCTTTGCTAGGTTTCCCGCTCTGCGGCTGGGCCCTCGACGTCGACGTCGACGTCGTCGTTGTTGTTGTTGTTGTTGTTGTTGTTGTTGTTGTTGTTGTTGTTGTTGTTGTTGTTGTTGTTGTTGTTGTTGTTGTTGTTGTTGTTGTTGTTGTTGTTTTTGATGATGATGATGATGATGATTTCTGCATTGGCACGTGCTATTTTTCAGGGTGGGGCTTTGCTACGTTTCCCGCTCTGCGGCTGGGCCCTCGACGTCGACGATGCCGCCTGTTGGATTTCTGCGAAGGTGCAGTCCTGGCTTCAACTGCTTTCTCGCTCGAAGCCTTCCGTTGGCCCTTTGCAACTACACTCGGTCAGCCACGGCCAGACCTACGGGGGAGACGGGCGCCGAAGAGGAATTGTTCATTTGCCGCAGTTTTACAGGCTATCGCTTCTCGGCCTTTTGGCTAAGATCAAGTGGAGTACCTGTTGATTGGGCATTCATATGCAAATCGACTGACTGCAGAAACTCGTTTTTCCAGTTTTGCTGGCTCTGGCCTTTGGCTTGAGCCAGGCGCCAATTGGAGAGAGGAGACAAAATCTGCATGTCGACTAACGATTCGACGGGCCCTTGGGCCTGTCAGGGGGCGGACACGGAGGTCCGCCCGTGCCCCGGACTGGGGCAACGAGAGAATGAAGGCTTCGGCCAAAACTCACAGCGAAAGGAGGAACCTGCAACCCGGATGGCGGCCAACCGAGCGGCGAACCAGGGAGTCCAAAACACCATCCGAGTGACGGTAAAGAAAGTGGAAGGACAGACAATGATCAACCGGGACCTTTTCGTGAAGAAACTCCTGCTGGGAACATGTGGCATGAAACTCGCCGACATCTTTGCCTTGCAGGACCACCCGAAGAGAGGTTACTTCGATGTGACCTTCAGAACCGTCACCCTCTGCCTGAAGTTCCTGAAGGGTTTGAAGGAGGCGAGTGAACCGGTGCGCTCAGTGATAACTTGGGAGCCGCTGTTCACCCTCCCGTCGCAGCGAAGACGCACTATCACAGTGCAAATGTTCGACCCCCACATCCCCGTCATCGATGTGCTGACTTTCCTCAACAGGTTTGTCGATGTGGCAGGAAGCAGCAGTGACGTGAAAGACGTGAGAGACGGGTACGGAATATGGACCAGCAAGCGCCAGATCCAGGCCACCTTGAGGGTGGACGCCAGCGGAACCATCCTGCACCCACCCTCCTGCTTTTCCATCGGAGGAAGCCGGGGCTACATGGTGTACGCTGGCCAACCCAACGTGTGCCGCACCTGCGGGAAGGCAGGCCATGTGGCGGCAAGCTGCAAGACGGTCATCTGCCGAAACTGCAAGAACGAGGGCCACCAGGCAAAAGACTGCAAGGA
Organism: Pristiophorus japonicus; assembly: GCF_044704955.1. NCBI lineage: Eukaryota > Metazoa > Chordata > Chondrichthyes > Pristiophoridae > Pristiophorus > Pristiophorus japonicus. The sequence continues at coordinate 69,668,872 of NC_091995.1, read as the reverse complement.
GACCAAGTGCTGCAACCTCTGTGGTCTGGCGGGGCACCTTTACAAAAACTGCCCCAAACGCAATCGCAGCTATGCGCAGGCAGCAAAGAACTTTGCACCAGAGGAGGAGGAAGCTGACGAACACAACGCTCCAGAGGAGAGCCACACCCTCCCCCCGACCATGAACTCGGGACAAGACGGCGAGGAAGAGAAGACTGCTACCACGAGCTGCGAGCCACCAGCAGCCAGCAGCGAACCTCGCCCCCAGAGCACCGAACCCAGAGACGAGATGACATCAGACGAGGAAGCGGAATGGCAGATAGTCGGGAAAAGGCGCAAGGCCAAGAGGCGACCACCAAGCTCGGCAGAAACCAGCGACGGCAGCTTGTCTGATGAGGAAAAGTGCCACCGCCTGAAGAAGAGGCAATGCGCCATCCCACGGAAAAACAGGAGCAGGAAAGCGACCAACACAGCCCTGCCCCAGGAACCAGAGAGCAACAAAGGTCCCAGCGCACACGAGCTCCGGGAAACCGGGAGCGAAGGAGCAACCAACGCAGACCAGCCCCGGGACAACGGGAGCAGCGAAGTGCCCAGCACACCCCACCTCCGGAACACCGGGAGCGACGCAGCGGTCGACGCACAACAGCTCGACACCGCCGCGACTGACGAAAAGGGGGAACCACCAACACCAGGCGAGGACACTGCAGAGAACATTGAGGACTTAATCGCAGAACTGCAGCAGTCCCCTGGTCAAAACATCCCCACAGCAGAGGACGATGATGACCACGCCACCCCAGGTGCAGTAAATGTGGAATTTGATGTAAACAGTAATAACTTAGACATGCTGGAAATCGCCATTGTGGAATATAGGGGAACTGAAAACGGTTCACCTGAAATTGAAGATGTATCTGAACTGCAATGTATGTAAATGTAAAACATAGCGTAAAAATGGATTTAAAAATTGCTAGTATTAACGTGCGTAGCGTGAAATCGACTACGCGATGTGTTTCCACCTTGGGGTACCTCGCCAAGGTCAAAGCGGACCTGCTGTTCTTGCAGGAGTGCGGCCTGCCGCACTTCAGCAGTTACCGGCAGTGGTCACGATGGTGGACCCATGGACCATCCATTTGGTCAGGGGGCAACGACAGCCGAGCTTCCGGCTTAGGCATTCTGCTGCGGGGAGGCCACTTCACCATCACCGAAGTTAAGGAGTTGGTGGGCGGCCGCCTCCTCGTAGCAGATGTAATGTACAAAAACTCCCCTCTCAGGTTAATTAATGTTTATGCTCCAGCGGTGAAGAACGAGAGGCTGGCCCTCTTCCAGCAGCTCCCACTGTTACTGGCAACGTCCAGACCGGTCATTCTGGGTGGTGACTTCAACTGCATCATCGATGCGGCTGGACGATCCAGCAGAGCCGACAGCAAACTGGACGCCACGTCCAAACTCCTGATGGATGCGGTAAAAGATGCCAAGCTGTGCGACGTCTTCAGCAACCCTGCAGACGGAGCACCGCGCAGATACACCTGGTCGAGACCAGACGGGTCCGTCCGTTCCAGAATTGACTTCCTGTTTGTGTCCCACACGCTCAAGGTCAGATCCACCGACGTCACGCCGGTGTTCTTCTCTGACCACTGCCTCCTACTGGCTGACTGCCACATGCAGGACAACCAGAAAGTTGGCAGAGGGATATGGAAGCTGAACGTGAAACTGTTGACTCGGGAAAACATTGAGGAACTCAAGAGGGATTACAAAGGTTGGAGAACCGTAAAACCCCTCTGCGATTCCCCGATGCACTGGTGGGAAACAATCAAGACGAACATCAAGAGGTTCTTCATCCTCAAAGGTGTTCAGGAGGCGAGAGGGAGACAGAGGGAATTATCCCGACTCCAGACAAATATGCAAAACCTGCTCCTGCTGCAGTCGATGGGGGTCGATGTCGCGGAGGAACTCGAAGAGGTGAAGGGCCAGCAAGGCTCGCTCTTTGCCTCGGAGTCCTCCAAGATCATCTTCCGATCCAGAGTCCGCTCCGTCGAGCAGGATGAGACGTGTTCGCGTTTCTTCTTCCAAAAGGTACACAGGGGGAGCTCTGTGATCACTAGCCTAAAGGAAGAAGACGGTTCTGTGACGTCTTCGCAGCCTGACATGCAGAGGATCAGCGAATCTTTCTATGCCAGGCTGTACGAAGTCAAACCCACAGACCGCGCGGCCTCCCAGTCTTTCCTGTCGTCTATTTCGGATGTCTTAGACGACGGCAAGCGAGAGAGTCTGGACCACCCGCTAACTCTGGACGAGCTGACAAAGGCCGTCCGGTCCTTCGAGACGAATAAAACTCCCGGAAGCGATGGCTTACCGGTCGAGTTGTACTCGGCTCTGTGGGACTGGATAGGCCCGGACCTGCTGGAAGTGTACGGAGGTATGCTTCTGGCCGGCAGCATGTCAGAATCGATGAGGAAAGGCATCATCACCCTCATCTACAAGCAGAAGGGGGAGAGGGAGGAAATCAAAAACTGGCGGCCCATTTCGCTGCTCAATGTGGACTACAAGATCCTGTCAAAGGTCATCGCCAACAGGGTCAAGTCTGCTCTTGAGCTGGTGATTCACCCGGACCAGACCTGCGCTGTCCCCGGCAGGAAGATCTCTGATAGCCTCGCGCTACTCAGAGATACGATCGCCTACGTGCGGGACAGGAGGGTGAACACCTGTCTAATCAGCTTAGACCAGGAGAAAGCCTTTGACAGGATATCGCACACGTACCTGATGGACGTGCTCTCCAAAATGGGGTTCGGGGAGGGCATCCGAAATTGGGTCAAACTGCTCTACACAGACATCAGTAGTGCAGTTCTAATCAACGGGTGGGAAACTCAAAGCTTTCCAATCAGATCTGGAGTCAGGCAAGGCTGTCCTCTGTCGTCTGTCTTGTTTGTGTGTTGTATCGAGCCCTTTGCCGAGTCCATCAGGAAGGACGCGGGCATCAGAGGGGTGACGATCCCAGGCAGCGGAGGCGCCCAGGTCAAAACCTCGCTGTACATGGACGACGTCGCCGTTTTTTGCTCGGACACGCAGTCGGTCCGCAGATTGCTCGCAATCTGCGACCAGTTTGAACTGGCCTCGGGAGCAAAGGTCAACCGCACCAAAAGCGAGGCCATGCTCTTTGGTCACTGGACCGACCGAGCCTCCATTCCCTTCACCGTCAAGCCAGATTTCCTGAAGGTGCTGGGAATATGGTTCGGAGCGGACGGGGCGTGCGCCAAAAACTGGGACGAGCGCATTGCCAAGGTCAGACAGAAACTGTCATTTTGGGAGCAGCGCTCCCTTTCCATCACAGGCAAGAACCTGGTCATCAGGAGCGAGGTGCTCTCGGTGTTGTTGTACGTGGCGCAGGTCTGGCCCATCTCACGATGCAGCGCCGCGGCAGTCACCCGAGCCGTCTTCCACTTTGTCTGGAGATCCAAAATGGACCGTGTCCGCAGAGACACGATGTACAAATCTCTGGACAGTGGAGGAAAGGACGTTCCGAACGTGGCCCTCATCCTGATGGCCACCTTTGTGTGCGGCTGCATCAAGCTATGCACAGCCCCCCAGTACGCAAACACCAAGTGTCACTACGTGCTGAGGTTCTACCTGTCCCCTTTGTTGAGAAGGATGGGTCTGGCCACGCTGCCGCGAAACGCCCCCACCAGTTGGACCATGCCTGTCCACCTGTCCTTTGTGGAAAAGTTCTTCAAAAGAAACCCCTTTGACCACAAGGCCATCAAACAGTGGTCAGCACGTAAGGTCCTGGACACCCTACGAAAGAAGGAGACGGTGGACCCTGTCGGGTGGTTCCCTGAGCGGACTGTCGAACTTGTTTGGCAGAACGTCTCATCGCCAAAGCTTACACACAAGCACCAAGACGTAGCTTGGTTGGCGGTGAGGGGGGCCCTACCCGTCAGAGTGTTCATGCACAGCCGACGCCTCAGCAGCACGGCACGGTGCCCCCGGGCCGGCTGCGGGGCGGACGAGACTGTCACCCACCTCCTTCAGGATTGCGCCTTTGCGACGCAGGTCTGGAAAGAGATGCAGTGGTTGCTGTCGAGGTTCATCCCAAGCAGCTCCGTAACACAGGACTCTGTGCTCTACGGGCTGTTCCCAGGGACACACACCGAGACAGACATCACCTGCTGCTGGAGGGCCATCAACTCGGTCAAAGACGCCCTTTGGTCTTGCCGAAACTTGCTGGTCTTCCAGAACAAGGAGATGACCACGTCCGCATGTTGCAGACTGGCGCAATCCAAGATCCAGGAATACGTGCTGAGGGACGCACTGAAAATTGGTGCAGTCGCCGCAAAGGCACGGTGGGGTAGGGCCACAGTCTAAAACCCTTCCGCCACGGAAAACCCGGGGGCAGAAATCAGCACCAAACTCCCTCGGGCTGTATTTGTATTTGAAATTTACACTTTGTGTACATAGAGCACCAAATCTGTAAACATCAATGTAGTGCCATGTACAATGTAAGGTGTGTTATGAAATGCAAGTTTGAAAAGAAAAAAAAATGTAAATGTACCATCACCCATTCCGGGCTCTGTAATGTAACACATGAAATGTAATTTGTGTAAATGTACCACAATGTACCCTGTTTATTGTACTGAATCGCAGTTGAACAGAAAAACGAGAAATGTAACGAACGAAACTGCCGTCGGCACCCAGATGTATTGTATGGGATTGCTGACCGCAGCGAAATGTAATGAAATGCCATCGAATGTACTGTACAGATTCTTTTTTATGAATAAAGTATATTTTGAAATAAAAAAAAAAAAAAAAAATAAAAAAACCTGTTGATTGGGCATTCATATGCAAATCGACTGACTGCAGAAACTCGTTTTTCCAGTTTTGCTGGCTCTGGCCTTTGGCTTGAGCCAGGCGCCAATTGGAGAGAGGAGACAAAATCTGCATGTCGACTAACGATTCGACGGGCCCTTGGGCCTGTCAGGGGGCGGACACGGAGGTCCGCCCGTGCCCCGGACTGGGGCAACGAGAGAATGAAGGCTTCGGCCAAAACTCACAGCGAAAGGAGGAACCTGCAACCCGGATGGCGGCCAACCGAGCGGCGAACCAGGGAGTCCAAAACACCATCCGAGTGACGGTAAAGAAAGTGGAAGGACAGACAATGATCAACCGGGAACTTTTCGTGAAGAAACTCCTGCTGGGAACATGTGGCATGAAACTCGCCGACATCTTTGCCTTGCAGGACCACCCGAAGAGAGGTTACTTCGATGTGACCTTCAGAACCGTCACCCTCTGCCTGAAGTTCCTGAAGGGTTTGAAGGAGGCGAGTGAACCGGTGCGCTCAGTGATAACTTGGGAGCCGCTGTTCACCCTCCCGTCGCAGCGAAGACGCACTATCACAGTGCAAATGTTCGACCCCCACATCCCCGTCATCGATGTGCTGACTTTCCTCAACAGGTTTGTCGATGTGGCAGGAAGCAGCAGTGACGTGAAAGACGTGAGAGACGGGTACGGAATATGGACCAGCAAGCGCCAGATCCAGGCCACCTTGAGGGTGGACGCCAGCGGAACCATCCTGCACCCACCCTCCTGCTTTTCCATCGGAGGAAGCCGGGGCTACATGGTGTACGCTGGCCAACCCAACGTGTGCCGCACCTGCGGGAAGGCAGGCCATGTGGCGGCAAGCTGCAAGACGGTCATCTGCCGAAACTGCAAGAACGAGGGCCACCAGGCAAAAGACTGCAAGGAGACCAAGTGCTGCAACCTCTGTGGTCTGGCGGGGCACCTTTACAAAAACTGCCCCAAACGCAATCGCAGCTATGCGCAGGCAGCAAAGAACTTTGCACCAGAGGAGGAGGAAGCTGACGAACACAACGCTCCAGAGGAGAGCCACACCCTCCCCCCGACCATGAACTCGGGACAAGACGGCGAGGAAGAGAAGACTGCTACCACGAGCTGCGAGCCACCAGCAGCCAGCAGCGAACCTCGCCCCCAGAGCACCGAACCCAGAGACGAGATGACATCAGACGAGGAAGCGGAATGGCAGATAGTCGGGAAAAGGCGCAAGGCCAAGAGGCGACCACCAAGCTCGGCAGAAACCAGCGACGGCAGCTTGTCTGATGAGGAAAAGTGCCACCGCCTGAAGAAGAGGCAATGCGCCATCCCACGGAAAAACAGGAGCAGGAAAGCGACCAACACAGCCCTGCCCCAGGAACCAGAGAGCAACAAAGGTCCCAGCGCACACGAGCTCCGGGAAACCGGGAGCGAAGGAGCAACCAACGCAGACCAGCCCCGGGACAACGGGAGCAGCGAAGTGCCCAGCACACCCCACCTCCGGAACACCGGGAGCGACGCAGCGGTCGACGCACAACAGCTCGACACCGCCGCGACTGACGAAAAGGGGGAACCACCAACACCAGGCGAGGACACTGCAGAGAACATTGAGGACTTAATCGCAGAACTGCAGCAGTCCCCTGGTCAAAACATCCCCACAGCAGAGGACGATGATGACCACGCCACCCCAGGTGCAGTAAATGTGGAATTTGATGTAAACAGTAATAACTTAGACATGCTGGAAATCGCCATTGTGGAATATAGGGGAACTGAAAACGGTTCACCTGAAATTGAAGATGTATCTGAACTGCAATGTATGTAAATGTAAAACATAGCGTAAAAATGGATTTAAAAATTGCTAGTATTAACGTGCGTAGCGTGAAATCGACTACGCGATGTGTTTCCACCTTGGGGTACCTCGCCAAGGTTAAAGCGGACCTGCTGTTCTTGCAGGAGTGCGGCCTGCCGCACTTCAGCAGTTACCGGCAGTGGTCACGATGGTGGACCCATGGACCATCCATTTGGTCAGGGGGCAACGACAGCCGAGCTTCCGGCTTAGGCATTCTGCTGCGGGGAGGCCACTTCACCATCACCGAAGTTAAGGAGTTGGTGGGCGGCCGCCTCCTCGTAGCAGATGTAATGTACAAAAACTCCCCTCTCAGGTTAATTAATGTTTATGCTCCAGCGGTGAAGAACGAGAGGCTGGCCCTCTTCCAGCAGCTCCCACTGTTACTGGCAACTTCCAGACCGGTCATTCTGGGTGGTGACTTCAACTGCATCATCGATGCGGCTGGACGATCCAGCAGAGCCGACAGCAAACTGGACGCCACGTCCAAACTCCTGATGGATGCGGTAAAAGATGCCAAGCTGTGCGACGTCTTCAGCAACCCTGCAGACGGAGCACCGCGCAGATACACCTGGTCGAGACCAGACGGGTCCGTCCGTTCCAGAATTGACTTCCTGTTTGTGTCCCACACGCTCAAGGTCAGATCCACCGACGTCACGCCGGTGTTCTTCTCTGACCACTGCCTCCTACTGGCTGACTGCCACATGCAGGACAACCAGAAAGTTGGCAGAGGGATATGGAAGCTGAACGTGAAACTGTTGACTCGGGAAAACATTGAGGAACTCAAGAGGGATTACAAAGGTTGGAGAACCGTAAAACCCCTCTGCGATTCCCCGATGCACTGGTGGGAAACAATCAAGACGAACATCAAGAGGTTCTTCATCCTCAAAGGTGTTCAGGAGGCGAGAGGGAGACAGAGGGAATTATCCCGACTCCAGACAAATATGCAAAACCTGCTCCTGCTGCAGTCGATGGGGGTCGATGTCGCGGAGGAACTCGAAGAGGTGAAGGGCCAGCAAGGCTCGCTCTTTGCCTCGGAGTCCTCCAAGATCATCTTCCGATCCAGAGTCCGCTCCGTCGAGCAGGATGAGACGTGTTCGCGTTTCTTCTTCCAAAAGGTACACAGGGGGAGCTCTGTGATCACTAGCCTAAAGGAAGAAGACGGTTCTGTGACGTCTTCGCAGCCTGACATGCAGAGGATCAGCGAATCTTTCTATGCCAGGCTGTACAAAGTCAAACCCACAGACCGCGCGGCCTCCCAGTCTTACCTGTCGTCTATTTCGGATGTCTTAGACGACGGCAAGCGAGAGAGTCTGGACCACCCGCTAACTCTGGACGAGCTGACAAAGGCCGTCCGGTCCTTCGAGACGAATAAAACTCCCGGAAGCGATGGCTTACCGGTCGAGTTGTACTCGGCTCTGTGGGACTGGATAGGCCCGGACCTGCTGGAAGTGTACGGAGGTATGCTTCTGGCCGGCAGCATGTCAGAATCGATGAGGAAAGGCATCATCACCCTCATCTACAAGCAGAAGGGGGAGAGGGAGGAAATCAAAAACTGGCGGCCCATTTCGCTGCTCAATGTGGACTACAAGATCCTGTCAAAGGTCATCGCCAACAGGGTCAAGTCTGCTCTTGAGCTGGTGATTCACCCGGACCAGACCTGCGCTGTCCCCGGCAGGAAGATCTCTGATAGCCTCGCGCTACTCAGAGATACGATCGCCTACGTGCGGGACAGGAGGGTGAACACCTGTCTAATCAGCTTAGACCAGGAGAAAGCCTTTGACAGGATATCGCACACGTACCTGATGGACGTGCTCTCCAAAATGGGGTTCGGGGAGGGCATCCGAAATTGGGTCAAACTGCTCTACACAGACATCAGTAGTGCAGTTCTAATCAACGGGTGGGAAACTCAAAGCTTTCCAATCAGATCTGGAGTCAGGCAAGGCTGTCCTCTGTCGTCTGTCTTGTTTGTGTGTTGTATCGAGCCCTTTGCCGAGTCCATCAGGAAGGACGCGGGCATCAGAGGGGTGACGATCCCAGGCAGCGGAGGCGCCCAGGTCAAAACCTCGCTGTACATGGACGACGTCGCCGTCTTTTGCTCGGACACGCAGTCGGTCCGCAGATTGCTCGCAATCTGCGACCAGTTTGAACTGGCCTCGGGAGCAAAGGTCAACCGCACCAAAAGCGAGGCCATGCTCTTTGGTCACTGGACCGACCGAGCCTCCATTCCCTTCACCGTCAAGCCAGATTTCCTGAAGGTGCTGGGAATATGGTTCGGAGCGGACGGGGCGTGCGCCAAAAACTGGGACGAGCGCATTGCCAAGGTCAGACAGAAACTGTCATTTTGGGAGCAGCGCTCCCTTTCCATCACAGGCAAGAACCTGGTCATCAGGAGCGAGGTGCTCTCGGTGTTGTTGTACGTGGCGCAGGTCTGGCCCATCTCACGATGCAGCGCCGCGGCAGTCACCCGAGCCGTCTTCCACTTTGTCTGGAGATCCAAAATGGACCGTGTCCACAGAGACACGATGTACAAATCTCTGGACAGTGGAGGAAAGGACGTTCCGAACGTGGCCCTCATCCTGATGGCCACCTTTGTGTGCGGCTGCATCAAGCTATGCACAGCCCCCCAGTACGCAAACACCAAGTGTCACTACGTGCTGAGGTTCTACCTGTCCCCATTGTTGAGAAGGATGGGTCTGGCCACGCTGCCGCGAAACGCCCCCACCAGTTGGACCATGCCTGTCCACCTGTCCTTCGTGGAAAAGTTCTTCAAAAGAAACCCGTTTGACCACAAGGCCATCAAACAGTGGTCAGCACGTAAGGTCCTGGACACCCTACGAAAGAAGGAGACGGTGGACCCTGTCGGGTGGTTCCCTGAGCGGACTGTCGAACTCGTTTGGCAGAACGTCTCATCGCCAAAGCTTACACACAAGCACCAAGACGTAGCTTGGTTGGCGGTGAGGGGGGCCCTACCCGTCCGAGTGTTCATGCACAGCCGACGCCTCAGCAGCACGGCACGGTGCCCCCGGGCCGGCTGCGGGGCGGACGAGACTGTCACCCATCTCCTTCAGGATTGCGCCTTTGCGACGCAGGTCTGGAAAGAGATGCAGTGGTTGCTGTCGAGGTTCATCCCAAGCAGCTCCGTAACACAGGACTCTGTGCTCTACGGGCTGTTCCCAGGGACACACACCGAGACAGACATCACCTGCTGCTGGAGGGCCATCAACTCGGTCAAAGACGCCCTTTGGTCTTGCCGAAACTTGCTGGTCTTCCAGAACAAGGAGATGACCACGTCCGCATGTTGCAGACTGGCGCAATCCAAGATCCAGGAATACGTGCTGAGGGACGCACTGAAAATTGGTGCAGTCGCCGCAAAGGCACGGTGGGGTAGGGCCACAGTCTAAAACCCTTCCGCCACGGAAAACCCGGGGGCAGAAATCAGCACCAAACTCCCTCGGGCTGTATTTGTATTTGAAATTTACACTTTGTGTACATAGAGCACCAAACCTGTAAACATCAATGTAGTGCCATGTACAATGTAAGGTGTGTTATGAAGTGCAAGTTTGAAAAGAAAAAATGTAAATGTACCATCACCCATTCCGGGCTCTGTAATGTAACACATGAAATGTAATTTGTGTAAATGTACCACAATGTACCCTGTTTATTGTACTGAATCGCAGTTGAACAGAAAAACGAGAAATGTAACGAACGAAACTGCCGTCGGCACCCAGATGTATTGTATGGGATTGCTGACCGCAGCGAAATGTAATGAAATGCCATCGAATGTACTGTACAGATTCTTTTTATGAATAAAGTATATTTTGAAATAAAAAAAAAAAAAAATCTGTTCTTATCAGTTTAATATCTGATACGTCCCCTATCTGGGGACCAAATATTAAATTGATTTTTGGAACAGGGAGATGGAACAGGGGCTTGCTCCGTCCACTCCACGCATCGACCTGGTATTGCAGTGTTTCCAGGAACGGTGCAGCTTCCCCTCTTTGGGGCGGGAAGTCTTAAAAGACAAAAATAGATGATGATGTTGTATTTGTAGTTGTTGTATGATGACGATTCCGGCGTTGGCACGTGCTATTTTTCCAGGGCGGGGCTTTGCTAGGTTTCCCGCTCTGCGGCTGGGCCCTCGACGTCGACGTCGTTGTTGTTGTTGTTGTTGTTGTTGTTGTTGTTGTTGTTGTTGTTGTTGTTGTTGTTGTTGTTGTTGTTGTTGTTGTTGTTGTTGTTGTTGTTGTTGTTTTGTTGTTGTTGTTGTTGTTGTTGTTGTTGTTGTTTTTGATGATGATGATGATGATGATTTCTGCATTGGCACGTGCTATTTTTCAGGGTGGGGCTTTGCTACGTTTCCCGCTCTGCGGCTGGGCCCTCGACGTCGACGATGCCGCCTGTTGGATTTCTGCGAAGGTGCAGTCCTGGCTTCAACTGCTTTCTCGCTCGAAGCCTTCCGTTGGCCCTTTGCAACTACACTCGGTCAGCCACGGCCAGACCTACGGGGGAGACGGGCGCCGAAGAGGAATTGTTCATTTGCCGCAGTTTTACAGGCTATCGCTTCTCGGCCTTTTGGCTAAGATCAAGTGGAGTACCTGTTGATTGGGCATTCATATGCAAATCGACTGACTGCAGAAACTCGTTTTTCCAGTTTTGCTGGCTCTGGCCTTTGGCTTGAGCCAGGCGCCAATTGGAGAGAGGAGACAAAATCTGCATGTCGACTAACGATTCGACGGGCCCTTGGGCCTGTCAGGGGGCGGACACGGAGGTCCGCCCGTGCCCCGGACTGGGGCAACGAGAGAATGAAGGCTTCGGCCAAAACTCACAGCGAAAGGAGGAACCTGCAACCCGGATGGCGGCCAACCGAGCGGCGAACCAGGGAGTCCAAAACACCATCCGAGTGACGGTAAAGAAAGTGGAAGGACAGACAATGATCAACCGGGAACATGTGGCATGAAACTCGCCGACATCTTTGCCTTGCAGGACCACCCGAAGAGAGGTTACTTCGATGTGACCTTCAGAACCGTCACCCTCTGCCTGAAGTTCCTGAAGGGTTTGAAGGAGGCGAGTGAACCGGTGCGCTCAGTGATAACTTGGGAGCCGCTGTTCACCCTCCCGTCGCAGCGAAGACGCACTATCACAGTGCAAATGTTCGACCCCCACATCCCCGTCATCGATGTGCTGACTTTCCTCAACAGGTTTGTCGATGTGGCAGGAAGCAGCAGTGACGTGAAAGACGTGAGAGACGGGTACGGAATATGGACCAGCAAGCGCCAGATCCAGGCCACCTTGAGGGTGGACGCCAGCGGAACCATCCTGCACCCACCCTCCTGCTTTTCCATCGGAGGAAGCCGGGGCTACATGGTGTACGCTGGCCAACCCAACGTGTGCCGCACCTGCGGGAAGGCAGGCCATGTGGCGGCAAGCTGCAAGACGGTCATCTGCCGAAACTGCAAGAACGAGGGCCACCAGGCAAAAGACTGCAAGGAGACCAAGTGCTGCAACCTCTGTGGTCTGGCGGGGCACCTTTACAAAAACTGCCCCAAACGCAATCGCAGCTATGCGCAGGCAGCAAAGAACTTTGCACCAGAGGAGGAGGAAGCTGACGAACACAACGCTCCAGAGGAGAGCCACACCCTCCCCCCGACCATGAACTCGGGACAAGACGGCGAGGAAGAGAAGACTGCTACCACGAGCTGCGAGCCACCAGCAGCCAGCAGCGAACCTCGCCCCCAGAGCACCGAACCCAGAGACGAGATGACATCAGACGAGGAAGCGGAATGGCAGATAGTCGGGAAAAGGCGCAAGGCCAAGAGGCGACCACCAAGCTCGGCAGAAACCAGCGACGGCAGCTTGTCTGATGAGGAAAAGTGCCACCGCCTGAAGAAGAGGCAATGCGCCATCCCACGGAAAAACAGGAGCAGGAAAGCGACCAACACAGCCCTGCCCCAGGAACCAGAGAGCAACAAAGGTCCCAGCGCACACGAGCTCCGGGAAACCGGGAGCGAAGGAGCAACCAACGCAGACCAGCCCCGGGACAACGGGAGCAGCGAAGTGCCCAGCACACCCCACCTCCGGAACACCGGGAGCGACGCAGCGGTCGACGCACAACAGCTCGACACCGCCGCGACTGACGAAAAGGGGGAACCACCAACACCAGGCGAGGACACTGCAGAGAACATTGAGGACTTAATCGCAGAACTGCAGCAGTCCCCTGGTCAAAACATCCCCACAGCAGAGGACGATGATGACCACGCCACCCCAGGTGCAGTAAATGTGGAATTTGATGTAAACAGTAATAACTTAGACATGCTGGAAATCGCCATTGTGGAATATAGGGGAACTGAAAACGGTTCACCTGAAATTGAAGATGTATCTGAACTGCAATGTATGTAAATGTAAAACATAGCGTAAAAATGGATTTAAAAATTGCTAGTATTAACGTGCGTAGCGTGAAATCGACCACGCGATGTGTTTCCACCTTGGGGTACCTCGCCAAGGTCAAAGCGGACCTGCTGTTCTTGCAGGAGTGCGGCCTGCCGCACTTCAGCAGTTACCGGCAGTGGTCACGATGGTGGACCCATGGACCATCCATTTGGTCAGGGGGCAACGACAGCCGAGCTTCCGGCTTAGGCATTCTGCTGCGGGGAGGCCACTTCACCATCACCGAAGTTAAGGAGTTGGTGGGCGGCCGCCTCCTCGTAGCAGATGTAATGTACAAAAACTCCCCTCTCAGGTTAATTAATGTTTATGCTCCAGCGGTGAAGAACGAGAGCCTGGCCCTCTTCCAGCAGCTCCCACTGTTACTGGCAACGTCCAGACCGGTCATTCTGGGTGGTGACTTCAACTGCATCATCGATGCGGCTGGACGATCCAGCAGAGCCGACAGCAAACTGGACGCCACGTCCAAACTCCTGATGGATGCGGTAAAAGATGCCAAGCTGTGCGACGTCTTCAGCAACCCTGCAGACGGAGCACCGCGCAGATACACCTGGTCGAGACCAGACGGGTCCGTCCGTTCCAGAATTGACTTCCTGTTTGTGTCCCACACGCTCAAGGTCAGATCCACCGACGTCACGCCGGTGTTCTTCTCTGACCACTGCCTCCTACTGGCTGACTGCCACATGCAGGACAACCAGAAAGTTGGCAGAGGGATATGGAAGCTGAACGTGAAACTGTTGACTCGGGAAAACATTGAGGAACTCAAGAGGGATTACAAAGGTTGGAGAACCGTAAAACCCCTCTGCGATTCCCCGATGCACTGGTGGGAAACAATCAAGACGAACATCAAGAGGTTCTTCATCCTCAAAGGTGTTCAGGAGGCGAGAGGGAGACAGAGGGAATTATCCCGACTCCAGACAAATATGCAAAACCTGCTCCTGCTGCAGTCGATGGGGGTCGATGTCGCGGAGGAACTCGAAGAGGTGAAGGGCCAGCAAGGCTCGCTCTTTGCCTCGGAGTCCTCCAAGATCATCTTCCGATCCAGAGTCCGCTCCGTCGAGCAGGATGAGACGTGTTCGCGTTTCTTCTTCCAAAAGGTACACAGGGGGAGCTCTGTGATCACTAGCCTAAAGGAAGAAGACGGTTCTGTGACGTCTTCGCAGCCTGACATGCAGAGGATCAGCGAATCTTTCTATGCCAGGCTGTACGAAGTCAAACCCACAGACCGCGCGGCCTCCCAGTCTTTCCTGTCGTCTATTTCGGATGTCTTAGACGACGGCAAGCGAGAGAGTCTGGACCACCCGCTAACTCTGGACGAGCTGACAAAGGCCGTCCGGTCCTTCGAGACGAATAAAACTCCCGGAAGCGATGGCTTACCGGTCGAGTTGTACTCGGCTCTGTGGGACTGGATAGGCCCGGACCTGCTGGAAGTGTACGGAGGTATGCTTCTGGCCGGCAGCATGTCAGAATCGATGAGGAAAGGCATCATCACCCTCATCTACAAGCAGAAGGGGGAGAGGGAGGAAATCAAAAACTGGCGGCCCATTTCGCTGCTCAATGTGGACTACAAGATCCTGTCAAAGGTCATCGCCAACAGGGTCAAGTCTGCTCTTGAGCTGGTGATTCACCCGGACCAGACCTGCGCTGTCCCCGGCAGGAAGATCTCTGATAGCCTCGCGCTACTCAGAGATACGATCGCCTACGTGCGGGACAGGAGGGTGAACACCTGTCTAATCAGCTTAGACCAGGAGAAAGCCTTTGACAGGATATCGCACACGTACCTGATGGACGTGCTCTCCAAAATGGGGTTCGGGGAGGGCATCCGAAATTGGGTCAAACTGCTCTACACAGACATCAGTAGTGCAGTTCTAATCAACGGGTGGGAAACTCAAAGCTTTCCAATCAGATCTGGAGTCAGGCAAGGCTGTCCTCTGTCGTCTGTCTTGTTTGTGTGTTGTATCGAGCCCTTTGCCGAGTCCATCAGGAAGGACGCGGGCATCAGAGGGGTGACGATCCCAGGCAGCGGAGGCGCCCAGGTCAAAACCTCGCTGTACATGGACGACGTCGCCGTTTTTTGCTCGGACACGCAGTCGGTCCGCAGATTGCTCGCAATCTGCGACCAGTTTGAACTGGCCTCGGGAGCAAAGGTCAACCGCACCAAAAGCGAGGCCATGCTCTTTGGTCACTGGACCGACCGAGCCTCCATTCCCTTCACCGTCAAGCCAGATTTCCTGAAGGTGCTGGGAATATGGTTCGGAGCGGACGGGGCGTGCGCCAAAAACTGGGACGAGCGCATTGCCAAGGTCAGACAGAAACTGTCATTTTGGGAGCAGCGCTCCCTTTCCATCACAGGCAAGAACCTGGTCATCAGGAGCGAGGTGCTCTCGGTGTTGTTGTACGTGGCGCAGGTCTGGCCCATCTCACGATGCAGCGCCGCGGCAGTCACCCGAGCCGTCTTCCACTTTGTCTGGAGATCCAAAATGGACCGTGTCCGCAGAGACACGATGTACAAATCTCTGGACAGTGGAGGAAAGGACGTTCCGAACGTGGCCCTCATCCTGATGGCCACCTTTGTGTGCGGCTGCATCAAGCTATGCACAGCCCCCCAGTACGCAAACACCAAGTGTCACTACGTGCTGAGGTTCTACCTGTCCCCATTGTTGAGAAGGATGGGTCTGGCCACGCTGCCGCGAAACGCCCCCACCAGTTGGACCATGCCTGTCCACCTGTCCTTCGTGGAAAAGTTCTTCAAAAGAAACCCGTTTGACCACAAGGCCATCAAACAGTGGTCAGCACGTAAGGTCCTGGACACCCTACGAAAGAAGGAGACGGTGGACCCTGTCGGGTGGTTCCCTGAGCGGACTGTCGAACTCGTTTGGCAGAACGTCTCATCGCCAAAGCTTACACACAAGCACCAAGACGTAGCTTGGTTGGCGGTGAGGGGGGCCCTACCCGTCCGAGTGTTCATGCACAGCCGACGCCTCAGCAGCACGGCACGGTGCCCCCGGGCCGGCTGCGGGGCGGACGAGACTGTCACCCATCTCCTTCAGGATTGCGCCTTTGCGACGCAGGTCTGGAAAGAGATGCAGTGGTTGCTGTCGAGGTTCATCCCAAGCAGCTCCGTAACACAGGACTCTGTGCTCTACGGGCTGTTCCCAGGGACACACACCGAGACAGACATCACCTGCTGCTGGAGGGCCATCAACTCGGTCAAAGACGCCCTTTGGTCTTGCCGAAACTTGCTGGTCTTCCAGAACAAGGAGATGACCACGTCCGCATGTTGCAGACTGGCGCAATCCAAGATCCAGGAATACGTGCTGAGGGACGCACTGAAAATTGGTGCAGTCGCCGCAAAGGCACGGTGGGGTAGGGCCACAGTCTAAAACCCTTCCGCCACGGAAAACCCGGGGGCAGAAATCAGCAGCAAACTCCCTCGGGCTGTATTTGTATTTGAAATTTACACTTTGTGTACATAGAGCACCAAACCTGTAAACATCAATGTAGTGCCATGTACAATGTAAGGTGTGTTATGAAGTGCAAGTTTGAAAAGAAAAAATGTAAATGTACCATCACCCATTCCGGGCTCTGTAATGTAACACATGAAATGTAATTTGTGTAAATGCACCACAATGTACCCTGTTTATTGTACTGAATTGCAGTTGAACAGAAAAACGAGAAATGTAACGAACGAAACTGCCGTCGGCACCCAGATGTATTGTATGGGATTGCTGACCGCAGCGAAATGTAATGAAATGCCATCGAATGTACTGTACAGATTCTTTTTATGAATAAAGTATATTTTGAAATAAAAAAAAAAAAAAAAAAAAAACCTGTTGATTGGGCATTCATATGCAAATCGACTGACTGCAGAAACTCGTTTTTCCAGTTTTGCTGGCTCTGGCCTTTGGCTTGAGCCAGGCGCCAATTGGAGAGAGGAGACAAAATCTGCATGTCGACTAACGATTCGACGGGCCCTTGGGCCTGTCAGGGGGCGGACACGGAGGTCCGCCCGTGCCCCGGACTGGGGCAACGAGAGAATGAAGGCTTCGGCCAAAACTCACAGCGAAAGGAGGAACCTGCAACCCGGATGGCGGCCAACCGAGCGGCGAACCAGGGAGTCCAAAACACCATCCGAGTGACGGTAAAGAAAGTGGAAGGACAGACAATGATCAACCGGGAACTTTTCGTGAAGAAACTCCTGCTGGGAACATGTGGCATGAAACTCGCCGACATCTTCGCCTTGCAGGACCACCCGAAGAGAGGTTACTTCGATGTGACCTTCAGAACCGTCACCCTCTGCCTGAAGTTCCTGAAGGGTTTGAAGGAGGCGAGTGAACCGGTGCGCTCAGTGATAACTTGGGAGCCGCTGTTCACCCTCCCGTCGCAGCGAAGATGCACTATCACAGTGCAAATGTTCGACCCCCACATCCCCGTCATCGATGTGCTGACTTTCCTCAACAGGTTTGTCGATGTGGCAGGAAGCAGCAGCGAAGTGAAAGACGTGAAAGACGGGTACGGAATATGGACCAGCAAGCGCCAGATCCAGGCCACCTTGAGGGTGGACGCCAGCGGAACCATCCTGCACCCACCCTCCTGCTTTTCCATCGGAGGAAGCCGGGGCTACATGGTGTATGCTGGCCAACCCAACATGTGCCGCACCTGCGGGAAGGCAGGCCATGTGGCGGCAAGCTGCAAGACGGTCATCTGCCGAAACTGCAAGAACGAGGGCCACCAGGCAAAAGACTGCAAGGAGACCAAGTGCTGCAACCTCTGTGGTCTGGCGGGGCACCTTTACAAAAACTGCCCCAAACGCAATCGCAGCTATGCGCAGGCAGCAAAGAACTTTGCACCAGAGGAGGAGGAAGCTGACGAACACAACGCTCCAGAGGAGAGCCACACCCTCCCCCCGACCATGAACTCGGAACAAGACGGCGAGGAAGAGAAGACTGCTACCGCGAGCTGCGAGCCACCAGCAGCCAGCAGCGAACCTCGCCCCCAGAGCACCGAAACCAGAGACGAGATGACATCAGACGAGGAAGCGGAATGGCAGATAGTCGGGAAAAGGCGCAAGGCCAAGAGGCGACCACCAAGCTCGGCAGAAACCAGCGACGGCAGCTTGTCTGATGAGGAAAAGTGCCACCGCCTGAAGAAGAGGCAATGCGCCATCCCACGGCCAGGGAAAAACAGGAGCAGGAAAGCGACCAACACAGCCCTGCCCCAGGAACCAGAGAGCAACAAAGGTCCCAGCGCACACGAGCTCCGGGAAACCGGGAGCGAAGGAGCAACCAACGCAGACCAGCCCCGGGATAACGGGAGCAGCGAAGTGCCCAGCACACCCCACCTCCGGAACACCGGGAGCGACGCAGCGGTCGACGCACACCAGCTCGACACCGCCGCGACTGACGAAAAGGGGGAACCACCAACACCAGGCGAGGACACTGCAGAGAACATTGAGGACTTAATCGCAGAACTGCAGCAGACCCCTGGTCAAAACATCCCCACAGCAGAGGACGATGATGACCACGCCACCCCAGGTGCAGTAAATGTGGAATTTGATGTAAACAGTAATAACTTAGACATGCTGGAAATCGCCATTGTGAAATATGGGGGAACTGAAAACGGTTCACCTGAAATTGAAGACGATGTATCTGAACTGCAATGTATGTAAATGTAAAACATAGCGTAAAAATGGATTTAAAAATTGCTAGTATTAACGTGCGTAGCGTGAAATCGACTACGCGATGTGTTTCCACCTTGGGGTACCTCGCCAAGGTCAAAGCGGACCTGCTGTTCTTGCAGGAGTGCGGCCTGCCGCACTTCAGCAGTTACCGGCAGTGGTCACGATGGTGGACCCATGGACCATCCATTTGGTCAGGGGGCAACGACAGCCGAGCTTCCGGCTTAGGCATTCTGCTGCGGGGAGGCCACTTCACCATCACCGAAGTTAAGGAGTTGGTGGGCGGCCGCCTCCTCGTAGCAGATGTAATGTACAAAAACTCCCCTCTCAGGTTAATTAATGTTTATGCTCCAGCGGTGAAGAACGAGAGGCTGGCCCTCTTCCAGCAGCTCCCACTGTTACTGGCAACGTCCAGACCGGTCATTCTGGGTGGTGACTTCAACTGCATCATCGATGCGGCTGGACGATCCAGCAGAGCCGACAGCAAACTGGACGCCACGTCCAAACTCCTGATGGATGCGGTAAAAGATGCCAAGCTGTGCGACGTCTTCAGCAACCCTGCAGACGGAGCACCGCGCAGATACACCTGGTCGAGACCAGACGGGTCCGTCCGTTCCAGAATTGACTTCCTGTTTGTGTCCCACACGCTCAAGGTCAGATCCACCGACGTCACGCCGGTGTTCTTCTCTGACCACTGCCTCCTACTGGCTGACTGCCACATGCAGGACAACCAGAAAGTTGGCAGAGGGATATGGAAGCTGAACGTGAAACTGTTGACTCGGGAAAACATTGAGGAACTCAAGAGGGATTACAAAGGTTGGAGAACCGTAAAACCCCTCTGCGATTCCCCGATGCACTGGTGGGAAACAATCAAGACGAACATCAAGAGGTTCTTCATCCTCAAAGGTGTTCAGGAGGCGAGAGGGAGACAGAGGGAATTATCCCGACTCCAGACAAATATGCAAAACCTGCTCCTGCTGCAGTCGATGGGGGTCGATGTCGCGGAGGAACTCGAAGAGGTGAAGGGCCAGCAAGGCTCGCTCTTTGCCTCGGAGTCCTCCAAGATCATCTTCCGATCCAGAGTCCGCTCCGTCGAGCAGGATGAGACGTGTTCGCGTTTCTTCTTCCAAAAGGTACACAGGGGGAGCTCTGTGATCACCAGCCTAAAGGAAGAAGACGGTTCTGTGACGTCTTCGCAGCCTGACATGCAGAGGATCAGCGAATCTTTCTATGCCAGGCTGTACGAAGTCAAGCCCACAGACCGCGCGGCCTCCCAGTCTTTCCTGTCGTCTATTTCGGATGTCTTAGATGACGGCAAGCGAGAGAGTCTGGACCACCCGCTAACTCTGGACGAGCTGACAAAGGCCGTCCGGTCCTTCGAGACGAATAAAACTCCCGGAAGCGATGGCTTACCGGTCGAGTTGTACTCGGCTCTGTGGGACTGGATAGGCCCGGACCTGCTGGAAGTGTACGGAGGTATGCTTCTGGCCGGCAGCATGTCAGAATCGATGAGGAAAGGCATCATCACCCTCATCTACAAGCAGAAGGGGGAGAGGGAGGAAATCAAAAACTGGCGGCCCATTTCGCTGCTCAATGTGGACTACAAGATCCTGTCAAAGGTCATCGCCAACAGGGTCAAGTCTGCTCTTGAGCTGGTGATTCACCCGGACCAGACCTGCGCTGTCCCCGGCAGGAAGATCTCTGATAGCCTCGCGCTACTCAGAGATACGATCGCCTACGTGCGGGACAGGAGGGTGAACACCTGTCTAATCAGCTTAGACCAGGAGAAAGCCTTTGACAGGATATCGCACACGTACCTGATGGACGTGCTCTCCAAAATGGGGTTCGGGGAGGGCATCCGAAATTGGGTCAAACTGCTCTACACAGACATCAGTAGTGCAGTTCTAATCAACGGGTGGGAAACTCAAAGCTTTCCAATCAGATCTGGAGTCAGGCAAGGCTGTCCTCTGTCGTCTGTCTTGTTTGTGTGTTGTATCGAGCCCTTTGCCGAGTCCATCAGGAAGGACGCGGGCATCAGAGGGGTGACGATCCCAGGCAGCGGAGGCGCCCAGGTCAAAACCTCGCTGTACATGGACGACGTCGCCGTCTTTTGCTCGGACACGCAGTCGGTCCGCAGATTGCTCGCAATCTGCGACCAGTTTGAACTGGCCTCGGGAGCAAAGGTCAACCGCACCAAAAGCGAGGCCATGCTCTTTGGTCACTGGACCGACCGAGCCTCTATTCCCTTCACCGTCAAGCCAGATTTCCTGAAGGTGCTGGGAATATGGTTCGGAGCGGACGGGGCGTGCGCCAAAAACTGGGACGAGCGCATTGCCAAGGTCAGACAGAAACTGTCATTTTGGGAGCAGCGCTCCCTTTCCATCACAGGCAAGAACCTGGTCATCAGGAGCGAGGTGCTCTCAGTTTTGTTATACGTGGCGCAGGTCTGGCCCATCTCACGATGCAGCGCCGCGGCAGTCACCCGAGCCGTCTTCCACTTTGTCTGGAGATCCAAAATGGACCGTGTCCGCAGAGACACGATGTACAAATCTCTGGACAGTGGAGGAAAGGACGTTCCGAACGTGGCCCTCATCCTGATGGCCACCTTTGTGTGCGGCTGCATCAAGCTATGCACAGCCCCCCAGTACGCAAACACCAAGTGTCACTACGTGCTGAGGTTCTACCTGTCCCCATTGTTGAGAAGGATGGGTCTGGCCACGCTGCCGCGAAACGCCCCCACCAGTTGGACCATGCCTGTCCACCTGTCCTTCGTGGAAAAGTTCTTCAAAAGAAACCCGTTTGACCACAAGGCCATCAAACAGCGGTCAGCACGTAAGGTCCTGGACACCCTACGAAAGAAGGAGACGGTGGACCCTGTCGGGTGGTTCCCTGAGCGGACTGTCGAACTTGTTTGGCAGAACGTCTCATCGCCAAAGCTTACACACAAGCACCAAGACGAAGCTTGGTTGGCGGTGAGGGGGGCCCTACCCGTCAGAGTGTTCATGCACAGCCGACGCCTCAGCAGCACGGCACGGTGCCCCCGGGCCGGCTGCGGGGCGGACGAGACTGTCACCCACCTCCTTCGGGATTGCGCCTTTGCGACGCAGGTCTGGAAAGAGATGCAGTGGTTGCTGTCGAGGTTCATCCCAAGCAGCTCCGTAACACAGGACTCTGTGCTCTACGGGCTGTTCCCAGGGACACACACCGAGACAGACATCACCTGCTGCTGGAGGGCCATCAACTCGGTCAAAGACGCCCTTTGGTCTTGCCGAAACTTGCTGGTCTTCCAGAACAAGGAGATGACCACGTCCGCATGTTGCAGACTGGCGCAATCCAAGATCCAGGAATACGTGCTGAGGGACGCACTGAAAATTGGTGCAGTCGCCGCAAAGGCACGGTGGGGTAGGGCCACAGTCTAAAACCCTTCCGCCACGGAAAACCCGGGGGCAGAAATCAGCAGCAAACTCCCTCGGGCTGTATTTGTATTTGAAATTTACACTTTGTGTACATAGAGCACCAAACCTGTAAACATCAATGTAGTGCCATGTACAATGTAAGGTGTGGTATGAAATGCAAGTTTGAAAAGAAAAAAAAATGTAAATGTACCATCACCCATTCCGGGCTCTGTAATGTAACACATGAAATGTAATTTGTGTAAATGTACCACAATGTACCCTGTTTATTGTACTGAATCGCAGTTGAACAGAAAAACGAGAAATGTAACGAACGAAACTGCCGTCGGCACCCAGATGTATTGTATGGGATTGCTGACCGCAGCGAAATGTAATGAAATGCCATCGAATGTACTGTACAGATTCTTTTTATGAATAAAGTATATTTTGAAATAAAAAAAAAAAAAAAAATCTGTTCTTATCAGTTTAATATCTGATACGTCCCCTATCTGGGGACCAAATATTAAATTGATTTTTGGAACAGGGAGATGGAACAGGGGCTTGCTCCGTCCACTCCACGCATCGACCTGGTATTGCAGTGTTTCCAGGAACGGTGCAGCTTCCCCTCTTTGGGGCGGGAAGTCTTAAAAGACAAAAATAGATGATGATGTTGTATTTGTAGTTGTTGTATGATGACGATTCCGGCGTTGGCACGTGCTATTTTTCCAGGGCGGGGCTTTGCTAGGTTTCCCGCTCTGCGGCTGGGCCCTCGACGTCGACGTCGACGTCGTTGTTGTTGTTGTTGTTGTTGTTGTTGTTGTTGTTGTTGTTGTTGTTGTTGTTGTTGTTGTTGTTGTTGTTGTTGTTGTTGTTTTTGATGATGATGATGATGATGATTTCTGCATTGGCACGTGCTATTTTTCAGGGTGGGGCTTTGCTACGTTTCCCGCTCTGCGGCTGGGCCCTCGACGTCGACGATGCCGCCTGTTGGATTTCTGCGAAGGTGCAGTCCTGGCTTCAACTGCTTTCTCGCTCGAAGCCTTCCGTTGGCCCTTTGCAACTACACTCGGTCAGCCACGGCCAGACCTACGGGGGAGACGGGCGCCGAAGAGGAATTGTTCATTTGCCGCAGTTTTACAGGCTATCGCTTCTCGGCCTTTTGGCTAAGATCTGCATAACTAACCTGACCAGCCACCATGACGTCCGGGTGGTTTCTCCCTGGTCAGGAAGGTATATGCTTACATTTTTGTAAAACAGGAGGTGGGTGGGATTGGTGACCCATCCACCTCCACGGAGGTGTGTGGGGGACCTGACCCATCCACCTCCATGGCACGAACCTGGTATTGCAGTACTTCCAGGAACGGTGCAGTGGCTCTAGGCCTTTTGGCTAAGAGCATTGGCGCAGAGTGATCCTTGACTGGTGCAGGGTGACCTCTGGCGTTTGACAAAGAATTGTAACGATTGGATAACGATTGGACATGAATTTAAAAAAAAAAAAAAAAAAAATCTGTTCTTATCAGTTTAATATCTGATACGTCCCCTATCTGGGGACCAAATATTAAATTGATTTTTGGAACAGGGAGATGGAACAGGGGCTTGCTCCGTCCACTCCACGCATCGACCTGGTATTGCAGTGTTTCCAGGAACGGTGCAGCTTCCCCTCTTTGGGGCGGGAAGTCTTAAAAGACAAAAATAGATGATGATGTTGTATTTGTAGTTGTTGTATGATGACGATTCCGGCGTTGGCACGTGCTATTTTTCCAGGGCGGGGCTTTGCTAGGTTTCCCGCTCTGCGGCTGGGCCCTCGACGTCGACGTCGACGTTGTTTTGTTGTTGTTGTTGTTGTTGTTGTTGTTGTTGTTGTTGTTGTTGTTGTTGTTTTTGATGATGATGATGATTTCTGCATTGGCACGTGCTATTTTTCAGGGTGGGGCTTTGCTACGTTTCCCGCTCTGCGGCTGGGCCCTCGACGTCGACGATGCCGCCTGTTGGATTTCTGCGAAGGTGCAGTCCTGGCTTCAACTGCTTTCTCGCTCGAAGCCTTCCGTTGGCCCTTTGCAACTACACTCGGTCAGCCACGGCCAGACCTACGGGGGAGACGGGCGCCGAAGAGGAATTGTTCATTTGCCGCAGTTTTACAGGCTATCGCTTCTCGGCCTTTTGGCTAAGATCAAGTGGAGTACCTGTTGATTGGGCATTCATATGCAAATCGACTGACTGCAGAAACTCGTTTTTGCAGTTTTGCTGGCTCTGGCCTTTGGCTTGAGCCAGGCGCCAATTGGAGAGAGGAGACAAAATCTGCATGTCGACTAACGATTCGACGGGCCCTTGGGCCAGTCAGGGGGCGGACACGGAGGTCCGCCCGTGCCCCGGACTGGGGCAACGAGAGAATGAAGGCTTCGGCCAAAACTCACAGCGAAAGGAGGAACCTGCAACCCGGATGGCGGCCAACCGAGCGGCGAACCAGGGAGTCCGAAACACCATCCGAGTGACGGTAAAGAAAGTGGAAGGACAGACAATGATCAACCGGGAACTTTTCGTGAAGAAACTCCTGCTGGGAACATGTGGCATGAAACTCGCCGACATCTTCGCCTTGCAGGACCACCCGAAGAGAGGTTACTTCGATGTGACCTTCAGAACCGTCACCCTCTGCCTGAAGTTCCTGAAGGGTTTGAAGGAGGCGAGTGAACCGGTGCGCTCAGTGATAACTTGGGAGCCGCTGTTCACCCTCCCGTCGCAGCGAAGACGCACTATCACAGTGCAAATGTTCGACCCCCACATCCCCGTCATCGATGTGCTGACTTTCCTCAACAGGTTTGTCGATGTGGCAGGAAGCAGCAGTGACGTGAAAGACGTGAAAGACGGGTACGGAATATGGACCAGCAAGCGCCAGATCCAGGCCACCTTGAGGGTGGACGCCAGCGGAACCATCCTGCACCCACCCTCCTGCTTTTCCATCAGAGGAAGCCGGGGCTACATGGTGTACGCTGGCCAACCCAACGTGTGCCGCACCTGCGGGAAGGCAGGCCATGTGGCGGCAAGCTGCAAGACGGTCATCTGCCGAAACTGCAAGAACGAGGGCCACCAGGCAAAAGACTGCAAGGAGACCAAGTGCTGCAACCTCTGTGGTCTGGCGGGGCACCTTTACAAAAACTGCCCCAAACGCAATCGCAGCTATGCGCAGGCAGCAAAGAACTTTGCACCAGAGGAGGAGGAAGCTGACGAACACAACGCTCCAGAGGAGAGCCACACCCTCCCCCCGACCATGAACTCGGGACAAGACGGCGAGGAAGAGAAGACTGCTACCGCGAGCTGCGAGCCACCAGCAGCCAGCAGCGAACCTCGCCCCCAGAGCACCGAACCCAGAGATGAGATGACATCAGACGAGGAAGCGGAATGGCAGATAGTCGGGAAAAGGCGCAAGGCCAAGAGGCGACCACCAAGCTCGGCAGAAACCAGCGACGGCAGCTTGTCTGATGAGGAAAAGTGCCACCGCCTGAAGAAGAGGCAATGCGCCATCCCACGGAAAAACAGGAGCAGGAAAGCGACCAACACAGCCCTGCCCCAGGAACCAGAGAGCAACAAAGGTCCCAGCGCACACGAGCTCCGGGAAACCGGGAGCGAAGGAGCAACCAACGCAGACCAGCCCCGGGACAACGGGAGCAGCGAAGTGCCCAGCACACCCCACCTCCGGAACACCGGGAGCGACGCAGCGGTCGATGCACAACAGCTCGACACCGCCGCGACTGACGAAAAGGGGGAACCACCAACACCAGGCGAGGACACTGCAGAGAACATTGAGGACTTAATCGCAGAACTGCAGCAGACCCCTGGTCAAAACATCCCCACAGCAGAGGATGATGATGACCACGCCACCCCAGGTGCAGTAAATGTGGAATTTGATGTAAACAGTAATAACTTAGACATGCTGGAAATCGCCATTGTAGAATATGGGGGAACTGAAAACGGTTCACCTAAAATTGAAGACGATGTATCTGAACTGCAATGTATGTAAATGTAAAACATAGCGTAAAAATGGATTTAAAAATTGCTAGTATTAACGTGCGTAGCGTGAAATCGACTACGCGATGTGTTTCCACCTTGGGGTACCTCGCCAAGGTCAAAGCGGACCTGCTGTTCTTGCAGGAGTGCGGCCTGCCGCACTTCAGCAGTTACCGGCAGTGGTCACGATGGTGGACCCATGGACCATCCATTTGGTCAGGGGGCAACGACAGCCGAGCTTCTGGCTTGGGCATTCTGCTGCGGGGAGGCCACTTCACCATCACCGAAGTTAAGGAGTTGGTGGGCGGCCGCCTCCTCGTAGCAGATGTAATGTACAAAAACTCCCCTCTCAGGTTAATTAATGTTTATGCTCCAGCGGTGAAGAACGAGAGGCTGGCCCTCTTCCAGCAGCTCCCACTGTTACTGGCAACGTCCAGACCGGTCATTCTGGGTGGTGACTTCAACTGCATCATCGATGCGGCTGGACGATCCAGCAGAGCCGACAGCAAACTGGACGCCACGTCCAAACTCCTGATGGATGCGGTAAAAGATGCCAAGCTGTGCGACGTCTTCAGCAACCCTGCAGACGGAGCACCGCGCAGATACACCTGGTCGAGACCAGACGGGTCCGTCCGTTCCAGAATTGACTTCCTGTTTGTGTCCCACACGCTCAAGGTCAGATCCACCGACGTCACGCCGGTGTTCTTCTCTGACCACTGCCTCCTACTGGCTGACTGCCATATGCAGGACAATCAGAAAGTTGGCAGAGGGATATGGAAGCTGAACGTGAAACTGTTGACTCGGGAAAACATTGAGGAACTCAAGAGGGATTACAAAGGTTGGAGGACCGTAAAACCCCTCTGCGATTCCCCGATGCACTGGTGGGAAACAATCAAGACGAACATCAAGAGGTTCTTCATCCTCAAAGGTGTTCAGGAGGCGACAGGGAGACAGAGGGAATTATCCCGACTCCAGACAAATATGCAAAACCTGCTCCTGCTGCAGTCGATGGGGGTCGATGTCGCGGAGGAACTCGAAGAGGTGAAGGGCCAGCAAGGCTCGCTCTTTGCCTCGGAGTCCTCCAAGATCATCTTCCGATCCAGAGTCCGCTCCGTCGAGCAGGATGAGACGTGTTCGCGTTTCTTCTTCCAAAAGGTACACAGGGGGAGCTCTGTGATCACTAGCCTAAAGGAAGAAGACGGTTCTGTGACGTCTTCGCAGCCTGACATGCAGAGGATCAGCGAATCTTTCTATGCCAGGCTGTACGAAGTCAAACCCACAGACCGCGCGGCCTCCCAGTCTTTCCTGTCGTCTATTTCGGATGTCTTAGACGACGGCAAGCGAGAGAGTCTGGACCACCCGCTAACTCTGGACGAGCTGACAAAGGCCGTCCGGTCCTTCGAGACGAATAAAACTCCCGGAAGCGATGGCTTACCGGTCGAGTTGTACTCGGCTCTGTGGGACTGGATAGGCCCGGACCTGCTGGAAGTGTACGGAGGTATGCTTCTGGCCGGCAGCATGTCAGAATCGATGAGGAAAGGCATCATCACCCTCATCTACAAGCAGAAGGGGGAGAGGGAGGAAATCAAAAACTGGCGGCCCATTTCGCTGCTCAATGTGGACTACAAGATCCTGTCAAAGGTCATCGCCAACAGGGTCAAGTCTGCTCTTGAGCTGGTGATTCACCCGGACCAGACCTGCGCTGTCCCCGGCAGGAAGATCTCTGATAGCCTCGCGCTACTCAGAGATACGATCGCCTACGTGCGGGACAGGAGGGTGAACACCTGTCTAATCAGCTTAGACCAGGAGAAAGCCTTTGACAGGATATCGCACACGTACCTGATGGACGTGCTCTCCAAAATGGGGTTCGGGGAGGGCATCCGAAATTGGGTCAAACTGCTCTACACAGACATCAGTAGTGCAGTTCTAATCAACGGGTGGGAAACTCAAAGCTTTCCAATCAGATCTGGAGTCAGGCAAGGCTGTCCTCTGTCGTCTGTCTTGTTTGTGTGTTGTATCGAGCCCTTTGCCGAGTCCATCAGGAAGGACGCGGGCATCAGAGGGGTGACGATCCCAGGCAGCGGAGGCGCCCAGGTCAAAACCTCGCTGTACATGGACGACGTCGCCGTCTTTTGCTCGGACACGCAGTCGGTCCGCAGATTGCTCGCAATCTGCGACCAGTTTGAACTGGCCTCGGGAGCAAAGGTCAACCGCACCAAAAGCGAGGCCATGCTCTTTGGTCACTGGACCGACCGAGCCTCCATTCCCTTCACCGTCAAGCCAGATTTCCTGAAGGTGCTGGGAATATGGTTCGGAGCGGACGGGGCGTGCGCCAAAAACTGGGACGAGCGCATTGCCAAGGTCAGACAGAAACTGTCATTTTGGGAGCAACGCTCCCTTTCCATCACAGGCAAGAACCTGGTCATCAGGAGCGAGGTGCTCTCGGTGTTGTTGTACGTGGCGCAGGTCTGGCCCATCTCACGATGCAGCGCCGCGGCAATCACCCGAGCCGTCTTCCACTTTGTCTGGAGATCCAAAATGGACCGTGTCCGCAGAGACACGATGTACAAATCTCTGGACAGTGGAGGAAAGGACGTTCCGAACGTGGCCCTCATCCTGATGGCCACCTTTGTGTGCGGCTGCATCAAGCTATGCACAGCCCCCCAGTACGCAAACACCAAGTGTCACTACGTGCTGAGGTTCTACCTGTCCCCATTGTTGAGAAGGATGGGTCTGGCCACGCTGCCGCGAAACGCCCCCACCAGTTGGACCATGCCTGTCCACCTGTCCTTCGTGGAAAAGTTCTTCAAAAGAAACCCCTTTGACCACAAGGCCATCAAACAGTGGTCAGCACGTAAGGTCCTGGACACCCTACGAAAGAAGGAGACGGTGGACCCTGTCGGGTGGTTCCCTGAGCGGACTGTCGAACTTGTTTGGCAGAACGTCTCATCGCCAAAGCTTACACACAAGCACCAAGACGTAGCTTGGTTGGCGGTGAGGGGGGCCCTACCCGTCAGAGTGTTCATGCACAGCCGACGCCTCAGCAGCACGGCCCGGTGCCCCCGGGCCGGCTGCGGGGCGGACGAGACTGTCACCCATCTCCTTCAGGATTGCGCCTTTGCGACGCAGGTCTGGAAAGAGATGCAGTGGTTGCTGTCGAGGTTCATCCCAAGCAGCTCCGTAACACAGGACTCTGTGCTCTACGGGCTGTTCCCAGGGACACACACCGAGACAGACATCACCTGCTGCTGGAGGGCCATCAACTCGGTCAAAGACGCCCTTTGGTCTTGCCGAAACTTGCTGGTCTTCCAGAACAAGGAGATGACCACGTCCGCATGTTGCAGACTGGCGCAATCCAAGATCCAGGAATACGTGCTGAGGGACGCACTGAAAATTGGTGCAGTCGCCGCAAAGGCACGGTGGGGTAGGGCCACAGTCTAAAACCCTTCCGCCACGGAAAACCCGGGGGCAGAAATCAGCAGCAAACTCCCTCGGGCTGTATTTGTATTTGAAATTTACACTTTGTGTACATAGAGCACCAAACCTGTAAACATCAATGTAGTGCCATGTACAATGTAAGGTGTGTTATGAAATGCAAGTTTGAAAAGAAAAAATGTAAATGTACCATCACCCATTCCGGGCTCTGTAATGTAACACATGAAATGTAATTTGTGTAAATGTACCACAATGTACCCTGTTTATTGTACTGAATTGCAGTTGAACAGAAAAACGAGAAATGTAACGAACGAAACTGCCGTCGGCACCCAGATGTATTGTATGGGATTGCTGACCGCAGCGAAATGTAATGAAATGCCATCGAATGTACTGTACAGATTCTTTTTATGAATAAAGTATATTTTGAAATAAAAAAAAAAAAAAAAAAAAATCTGTTCTTATCAGTTTAATATCTGATACGTCCCCTATCTGGGGACCAAATATTAAATTGATTTTTGGAACAGGGAGATGGAACAGGGGCTTGCTCCGTCCACTCCACGCATCGACCTGGTATTGCAGTGTTTCCAGGAACGGTGCAGCTTCCCCTCTTTGGGGCGGGAAGTCTTAAAAGACAAAAATAGATGATGATGTTGTATTTGTAGTTGTTGTATGATGACGATTCCGGCGTTGGCACGTGCTATTTTTCCAGGGCGGGGCTTTGCTAGGTTTCCCGCTCTGCGGCTGGGCCCTCGACGTCGACGTCGACGTTGTTGTTGTTGTTGTTGTTGTTGTTGTTGTTGTTGTTGTTGTTGTTGTTGTTGTTGTTGTTGTTTTTGATGATGATGATGATGATGATTTCTGCATTGGCACGTGCTATTTTTCAGGGTGGGGCTTTGCTACGTTTCCCGCTCTGCGGCTGGGCCCTCGACGTCGACGATGCCGCCTGTTGGATTTCTGCGAAGGTGCAGTCCTGGCTTCAACTGCTTTCTCGCTCGAAGCCTTCCGTTGGCCCTTTGCAACTACACTCGGTCAGCCACGGCCAGACCTACGGGGGAGACGGGCGCCGAAGAGGAATTGTTCATTTGCCGCAGTTTTACAGGCTATCGCTTCTCGGCCTTTTGGCTAAGATCAAGTGGAGTACCTGTTGATTGGGCATTCATATGCAAATCGACTGACTGCAGAAACTCGTTTTTCCAGTTTTGCTGGCTCTGGCCTTTGGCTTGAGCCAGGCGCCAATTGGAGAGAGGAGACAAAATCTGCATGTCGACTAACGATTCGACGGGCCCTTGGGCCAGTCAGGGGGCGGACACGGAGGTCCGCCCGTGCCCCGGACTGGGGCAACGAGAGAATGAAGGCTTCGGCCAAAACTCACAGCGAAAGGAGGAACCTGCAACCCGGATGGCGGCCAACCGAGCGGCGAACCAGGGAGTCCGAAACACCATCCGAGTGACGGTAAAGAAAGTGGAAGGACAGACAATGATCAACCGGGAACTTTTCGTGAAGAAACTCCTGCTGGGAACATGTGGCATGAAACTCGCCGACATCTTCGCCTTGCAGGACCACCCGAAGAGAGGTTACTTCGATGTGACCTTCAGAACCGTCACCCTCTGCCTGAAGTTCCTGAAGGGTTTGAAGGAGGCGAGTGAACCGGTGCGCTCAGTGATAACTTGGGAGCCGCTGTTCACCCTCCCGTCGCAGCGAAGACGCACTATCACAGTGCAAATGTTCGACCCCCACATCCCCGTCATCGATGTGCTGACTTTCCTCAACAGGTTTGTCGATGTGGCAGGAAGCAGCAGTGACGTGAAAGACGTGAAAGACGGGTACGGAATATGGACCAGCAAGCGCCAGATCCAGGCCACCTTGAGGGTGGACGCCAGCGGAACCATCCTGCACCCACCCTCCTGCTTTTCCATCGGAGGAAGCCGGGGCTACATGGTGTATGCTGGCCAACCCAACATGTGCCGCACCTGCGGGAAGGCAGGCCATGTGGCGGCAAGCTGCAAGACGGTCATCTGCCGAAACTGCAAGAACGAGGGCCACCAGGCAAAAGACTGCAAGGAGACCAAGTGC
This sequence comes from Pristiophorus japonicus, assembly GCF_044704955.1. Taxonomy (NCBI): domain Eukaryota; kingdom Metazoa; phylum Chordata; class Chondrichthyes; family Pristiophoridae; genus Pristiophorus; species Pristiophorus japonicus. The sequence goes on along the minus strand of NC_091995.1, from coordinate 69,637,206 downwards.
TGCAACCTCTGTGGTCTGGCGGGGCACCTTTACAAAAACTGCCCCAAACGCAATCGCAGCTATGCGCAGGCAGCAAAGAACTTTGCACCAGAGGAGGAGGAAGCTGACGAACACAACGCTCCAGAGGAGAGCCACACCCTCCCCCCGACCATGAACTCGGAACAAGACGGCGAGGAAGAGAAGACTGCTACCGCGAGCTGCGAGCCACCAGCAGCCAGCAGCGAACCTCGCCCCCAGAGCACCGAAACCAGAGACGAGATGACATCAGACGAGGAAGCGGAATGGCAGATAGTCGGGAAAAGGCGCAAGGCCAAGAGGCGACCACCAAGCTCGGCAGAAACCAGCGACGGCAGCTTGTCTGATGAGGAAAAGTGCCACCGCCTGAAGAAGAGGCAATGCGCCATCCCACGGCCAGGGAAAAACAGGAGCAGGAAAGCGACCAACACAGCCCTGCCCCAGGAACCAGAGAGCAACAAAGGTCCCAGCGCACACGAGCTCCGGGAAACCGGGAGCGAAGGAGCAACCAACGCAGACCAGCCCCGGGATAACGGGAGCAGCGAAGTGCCCAGCACACCCCACCTCCGGAACACCGGGAGCGACGCAGCGGTCGACGCACACCAGCTCGACACCGCCGCGACTGACGAAAAGGGGGAACCACCAACACCAGGCGAGGACACTGCAGAGAACATTGAGGACTTAATCGCAGAACTGCAGCAGACCCCTGGTCAAAACATCCCCACAGCAGAGGACGATGATGACCACGCCACCCCAGGTGCAGTAAATGTGGAATTTGATGTAAACAGTAATAACTTAGACATGCTGGAAATCGCCATTGTGAAATATGGGGGAACTGAAAACGGTTCACCTGAAATTGAAGACGATGTATCTGAACTGCAATGTATGTAAATGTAAAACATAGCGTAAAAATGGATTTAAAAATTGCTAGTATTAACGTGCGTAGCGTGAAATCGACTACGCGATGTGTTTCCACCTTGGGGTACCTCGCCAAGGTCAAAGCGGACCTGCTGTTCTTGCAGGAGTGCGGCCTGCCGCACTTCAGCAGTTACCGGCAGTGGTCACGATGGTGGACCCATGGACCATCCATTTGGTCAGGGGGCAACGACAGCCGAGCTTCCGGCTTAGGCATTCTGCTGCGGGGAGGCCACTTCACCATCACCGAAGTTAAGGAGTTGGTGGGCGGCCGCCTCCTCGTAGCAGATGTAATGTACAAAAACTCCCCTCTCAGGTTAATTAATGTTTATGCTCCAGCGGTGAAGAACGAGAGGCTGGCCCTCTTCCAGCAGCTCCCACTGTTACTGGCAACGTCCAGACCGGTCATTCTGGGTGGTGACTTCAACTGCATCATCGATGCGGCTGGACGATCCAGCAGAGCCGACAGCAAACTGGACGCCACGTCCAAACTCCTGATGGATGCGGTAAAAGATGCCAAGCTGTGCGACGTCTTCAGCAACCCTGCAGACGGAGCACCGCGCAGATACACCTGGTCGAGACCAGACGGGTCCGTCCGTTCCAGAATTGACTTCCTGTTTGTGTCCCACACGCTCAAGGTCAGATCCACCGACGTCACGCCGGTGTTCTTCTCTGACCACTGCCTCCTACTGGCTGACTGCCACATGCAGGACAACCAGAAAGTTGGCAGAGGGATATGGAAGCTGAACGTGAAACTGTTGACTCGGGAAAACATTGAGGAACTCAAGAGGGATTACAAAGGTTGGAGAACCGTAAAACCCCTCTGCGATTCCCCGATGCACTGGTGGGAAACAATCAAGACGAACATCAAGAGGTTCTTCATCCTCAAAGGTGTTCAGGAGGCGAGAGGGAGACAGAGGGAATTATCCCGACTCCAGACAAATATGCAAAACCTGCTCCTGCTGCAGTCGATGGGGGTCGATGTCGCGGAGGAACTCGAAGAGGTGAAGGGCCAGCAAGGCTCGCTCTTTGCCTCGGAGTCCTCCAAGATCATCTTCCGATCCAGAGTCCGCTCCGTCGAGCAGGATGAGACGTGTTCGCGTTTCTTCTTCCAAAAGGTACACAGGGGGAGCTCTGTGATCACTAGCCTAAAGGAAGAAGACGGTTCTGTGACGTCTTCGCAGCCTGACATGCAGAGGATCAGCGAATCTTTCTATGCCAGGCTGTACGAAGTCAAACCCACAGACCGCGCGGCCTCCCAGTCTTTCCTGTCGTCTATTTCGGATGTCTTAGACGACGGCAAGCGAGAGAGTCTGGACCACCCGCTAACTCTGGACGAGCTGACAAAGGCCGTCCGGTCCTTCGAGACGAATAAAACTCCCGGAAGCGATGGCTTACCGGTCGAGTTGTACTCGGCTCTGTGGGACTGGATAGGCCCGGACCTGCTGGAAGTGTACGGAGGTATGCTTCTGGCCGGCAGCATGTCAGAATCGATGAGGAAAGGCATCATCACCCTCATCTACAAGCAGAAGGGGGAGAGGGAGGAAATCAAAAACTGGCGGCCCATTTCGCTGCTCAATGTGGACTACAAGATCCTGTCAAAGGTCATCGCCAACAGGGTCAAGTCTGCTCTTGAGCTGGTGATTCACCCGGACCAGACCTGCGCTGTCCCCGGCAGGAAGATCTCTGATAGCCTCGCGCTACTCAGAGATACGATCGCCTACGTGCGGGACAGGAGGGTGAACACCTGTCTAATCAGCTTAGACCAGGAGAAAGCCTTTGACAGGATATCGCACACGTACCTGATGGACGTGCTCTCCAAAATGGGGTTCGGGGAGGGCATCCGAAATTGGGTCAAACTGCTCTACACAGACATCAGTAGTGCAGTTCTAATCAACGGGTGGGAAACTCAAAGCTTTCCAATCAGATCTGGAGTCAGGCAAGGCTGTCCTCTGTCGTCTGTCTTGTTTGTGTGTTGTATCGAGCCCTTTGCCGAGTCCATCAGGAAGGACGCGGGCATCAGAGGGGTGACGATCCCAGGCAGCGGAGGCGCCCAGGTCAAAACCTCGCTGTACATGGACGACGTCGCCGTTTTTTGCTCGGACACGCAGTCGGTCCGCAGATTGCTCGCAATCTGCGACCAGTTTGAACTGGCCTCGGGAGCAAAGGTCAACCGCACCAAAAGCGAGGCCATGCTCTTTGGTCACTGGACCGACCGAGCCTCCATTCCCTTCACCGTCAAGCCAGATTTCCTGAAGGTGCTGGGAATATGGTTCGGAGCGGACGGGGCGTGCGCCAAAAACTGGGACGAGCGCATTGCCAAGGTCAGACAGAAACTGTCATTTTGGGAGCAGCGCTCCCTTTCCATCACAGGCAAGAACCTGGTCATCAGGAGCGAGGTGCTCTCGGTGTTGTTGTACGTGGCGCAGGTCTGGCCCATCTCACGATGCAGCGCCGCGGCAGTCACCCGAGCCGTCTTCCACTTTGTCTGGAGATCCAAAATGGACCGTGTCCGCAGAGACACGATGTACAAATCTCTGGACAGTGGAGGAAAGGACGTTCCGAACGTGGCCCTCATCCTGATGGCCACCTTTGTGTGCGGCTGCATCAAGCTATGCACAGCCCCCCAGTACGCAAACACCAAGTGTCACTACGTGCTGAGGTTCTACCTGTCCCCATTGTTGAGAAGGATGGGTCTGGCCACGCTGCCGCGAAACGCCCCCACCAGTTGGACCATGCCTGTCCACCTGTCCTTTGTGGAAAAGTTCTTCAAAAGAAACCCCTTTGACCACAAGGCCATCAAACAGTGGTCAGCACGTAAGGTCCTGGACACCCTACGAAAGAAGGAGACGGTGGACCCTGTCGGGTGGTTCCCTGAGCGGACTGTCGAACTTGTTTGGCAGAACGTCTCATCGCCAAAGCTTACACACAAGCACCAAGACGTAGCTTGGTTGGCGGTGAGGGGGGCCCTACCCGTCAGAGTGTTCATGCACAGCCGACGCCTCAGCAGCACGGCACGGTGCCCCCGGGCCGGCTGCGGGGCGGACGAGACTGTCACCCACCTCCTTCAGGATTGCGCCTTTGCGACGCAGGTCTGGAAAGAGATGCAGTGGTTGCTGTCGAGGTTCATCCCAAGCAGCTCCGTAACACAGGACTCTGTGCTCTACGGGCTGTTCCCAGGGACACACACCGAGACAGACATCACCTGCTGCTGGAGGGCCATCAACTCGGTCAAAGACGCCCTTTGGTCTTGCCGAAACTTGCTGGTCTTCCAGAACAAGGAGATGACCACGTCCGCATGTTGCAGACTGGCGCAATCCAAGATCCAGGAATACGTGCTGAGGGACGCACTGAAAATTGGTGCAGTCGCCGCAAAGGCACGGTGGGGTAGGGCCACAGTCTAAAACCCTTCCGCCACGGAAAACCCGGGGGCAGAAATCAGCACCAAACTCCCTCGGGCTGTATTTGTATTTGAAATTTACACTTTGTGTACATAGAGCACCAAATCTGTAAACATCAATGTAGTGCCATGTACAATGTAAGGTGTGTTATGAAATGCAAGTTTGAAAAGAAAAAAAAAAAAAAATGTAAATGTACCATCACCCATTCCGGGCTCTGTAATGTAACACATGAAATGTAATTTGTGTAAATGTACCACAATGTACCCTGTTTATTGTACTGAATCGCAGTTGAACAGAAAAACGAGAAATGTAACGAACGAAACTGCCGTCGGCACCCAGATGTATTGTATGGGATTGCTGACCGCAGCGAAATGTAATGAAATGCCATCGAATGTACTGTACAGATTCTTTTTTATGAATAAAGTATATTTTGAAATAAAAAAAAAAAAAAAAACCTGACCAGCCACCATGACGTCCGGGTGGTTTCTCCCTGGTCAGGAAGGTATATGCTTACATTTTTGTAAACAGGAGGTGGGTGGGATTGGTGACCCATCCACCTCCACGGAGGTGTGTGGGGGACCTGACCCATCCACCTCCATGGCACGAACCTGGTATTGCAGTACTTCCAGGAACGGTGCAGTGGCTCTAGGCCTTTTGGCTAAGAGCATTGGCGCAGAGTGATCCTTGACTGGTGCAGGGTGACCTCTGGCGTTTGACAAAGAATTGTAACGATTGGATAACGATTGGACATGAATTTAAAAAAAAAAAAAAAAAATCTGTTCTTATCAGTTTAATATCTGATACGTCCCCTATCTGGGGACCAAATATTAAATTGATTTTTGGAACAGGGAGATGGAACAGGGGCTTGCTCCGTCCACTCCACGCATCGACCTGGTATTGCAGTGTTTCCAGGAACGGTGCAGCTTCCCCTCTTTGGGGCGGGAAGTCTTAAAAGACAAAAATAGATGATGATGTTGTATTTGTAGTTGTTGTATGATGACGATTCCGGCGTTGGCACGTGCTATTTTTCCAGGGCGGGGCTTTGCTAGGTTTCCCGCTCTGCGGCTGGGCCCTCGACGTCGACGTCGACGTTGTTTTGTTGTTGTTGTTGTTGTTGTTGTTGTTGTTGTTGTTGTTGTTTTTGATGATGATGATGATGATGATTTCTGCATTGGCACGTGCTATTTTTCAGGGTGGGGCTTTGCTACGTTTCCCGCTCTGCGGCTGGGCCCTCGACGTCGACGATGCCGCCTGTTGGATTTCTGCGAAGGTGCAGTCCTGGCTTCAACTGCTTTCTCGCTCGAAGCCTTCCGTTGGCCCTTTGCAACTACACTCGGTCAGCCACGGCCAGACCTACGGGGGAGACGGGCGCCGAAGAGGAATTGTTCATTTGCTGCAGTTTTACAGGCTATCGCTTCTCGGCCTTTTGGCTAAGATCAAGTGGAGTACCTGTTGATTGGGCATTCAGATGCAAATCGACTGACTGCAGAAACTCGTTTTTCCAGTTTTGCTGGCTCTGGCCTTTGGCTTGAGCCAGGCGCCAATTGGAGAGAGGAGACAAAATCTGCATGTCGACTAACGATTCGACGGGCCCTTGGGCCTGTCAGGGGGCGGACACGGAGGTCCGCCCGTGCCCCGGACTGGGGCAACGAGAGAATGAAGGCTTCGGCCAAAACTCACAGCGAAAGGAGGAACCTGCAACCCGGATGGCGGCCAACCGAGCGGCGAACCAGGGAGTCCAAAACACCATCCGAGTGACGGTAAAGAAAGTGGAAGGACAGACAATGATCAACCGGGAACTTTTCGTGAAGAAACTCCTGCTGGGAACATGTGGCATGAAACTCGCCGACATCTTTGCCTTGCAGGACCACCCGAAGATGTGACCTTCAGAACCGTCACCCTCTGCCTGAAGTTCCTGAAGGGTTTGAAGGAGGCGAGTGAACCGGTGCGCTCAGTGATAACTTGGGAGCCGCTGTTCACCCTCCCGTCGCAGCGAAGACGCACTATCACAGTGCAAATGTTCGACCCCCACATCCCCGTCATCGATGTGCTGACTTTCCTCAACAGGTTTGTCGATGTGGCAGGAAGCAGCAGTGACGTGAAAGACGTGAGAGACGGGTACGGAATATGGACCAGCAAGCGCCAGATCCAGGCCACCTTGAGGGTGGACGCCAGCGGAACCATCCTGCACCCACCCTCCTGCTTTTCCATCGGAGGAAGCCGGGGCTACATGGTGTACGCTGGCCAACCCAACGTGTGCCGCACCTGCGGGAAGGCAGGCCATGTGGCGGCAAGCTGCAAGACGGTCATCTGCCGAAACTGCAAGAACGAGGGCCACCAGGCAAAAGACTGCAAGGAGACCAAGTGCTGCAACCTCTGTGGTCTGGCGGGGCACCTTTACAAAAACTGCCCCAAACGCAATCGCAGCTATGCGCAGGCAGCAAAGAACTTTGCACCAGAGGAGGAGGAAGCTGACGAACACAACGCTCCAGAGGAGAGCCACACCCTCCCCCCGACCATGAACTCGGGACAAGACGGCGAGGAAGAGAAGACTGCTACCACGAGCTGCGAGCCACCAGCAGCCAGCAGCGAACCTCGCCCCCAGAGCACCGAACCCAGAGACGAGATGACATCAGACGAGGAAGCGGAATGGCAGATAGTCGGGAAAAGGCGCAAGGCCAAGAGGCGACCACCAAGCTCGGCAGAAACCAGCGACGGCAGCTTGTCTGATGAGGAAAAGTGCCACCGCCTGAAGAAGAGGCAATGCGCCATCCCACGGAAAAACAGGAGCAGGAAAGCGACCAACACAGCCCTGCCCCAGGAACCAGAGAGCAACAAAGGTCCCAGCGCACACGAGCTCCGGGAAACCGGGAGCGAAGGAGCAACCAACGCAGACCAGCCCCGGGACAACGGGAGCAGCGAAGTGCCCAGCACACCCCACCTCCGGAACACCGGGAGCGACGCAGCGGTCGACGCACAACAGCTCGACACCGCCGCGACTGACGAAAAGGGGGAACCACCAACACCAGGCGAGGACACTGCAGAGAACATTGAGGATTTAATCGCAGAACTGCAGCAGTCCCCTGGTCAAAACATCCCCACAGCAGAGGACGATGATGACCACGCCACCCCAGGTGCAGTAAATGTGGAATTTGATGTAAACAGTAATAACTTAGACATGCTGGAAATCGCCATTGTGGAATATAGGGGAACTGAAAACGGTTCACCTGAAATTGAAGATGTATCTGAACTGCAATGTATGTAAATGTAAAACATAGCGTAAAAATGGATTTAAAAATTGCTAGTATTAACGTGCGTAGCGTGAAATCGACTACGCGATGTGTTTCCACCTTGGGGTACCTCGCCAAGGTCAAAGCGGACCTGCTGTTCTTGCAGGAGTGCGGCCTGCCGCACTTCAGCAGTTACCGGCAGTGGTCACGATGGTGGACCCATGGACCATCCATTTGGTCAGGGGGCAACGACAGCCGAGCTTCCGGCTTAGGCATTCTGCTGCGGGGAGGCCACTTCACCATCACCGAAGTTAAGGAGTTGGTGGGCGGCCGCCTCCTCGTAGCAGATGTAATGTACAAAAACTCCCCTCTCAGGTTAATTAATGTTTATGCTCCAGCGGTGAAGAACGAGAGGCTGGCCCTCTTCCAGCAGCTCCCACTGTTACTGGCAACGTCCAGACCGGTCATTCTGGGTGGTGACTTCAACTGCATCATCGATGCGGCTGGACGATCCAGCAGAGCCGACAGCAAACTGGACGCCACGTCCAAACTCCTGATGGATGCGGTAAAAGATGCCAAGCTGTGCGACGTCTTCAGCAACCCTGCAGACGGAGCACCGCGCAGATACACCTGGTCGAGACCAGACGGGTCCGTCCGTTCCAGAATTGACTTCCTGTTTGTGTCCCACACGCTCAAGGTCAGATCCACCGACGTCACGCCGGTGTTCTTCTCTGACCACTGCCTCCTACTGGCTGACTGCCACATGCAGGACAACCAGAAAGTTGGCAGAGGGATATGGAAGCTGAACGTGAAACTGTTGACTCGGGAAAACATTGAGGAACTCAAGAGGGATTACAAAGGTTGGAGAACCGTAAAACCCCTCTGCGATTCCCCGATGCACTGGTGGGAAACAATCAAGACGAACATCAAGAGGTTCTTCATCCTCAAAGGTGTTCAGGAGGCGAGAGGGAGACAGAGGGAATTATCCCGACTCCAGACAAATATGCAAAACCTGCTCCTGCTGCAGTCGATGGGGGTCGATGTCGCGGAGGAACTCGAAGAGGTGAAGGGCCAGCAAGGCTCGCTCTTTGCCTCGGAGTCCTCCAAGATCATCTTCCGATCCAGAGTCCGCTCCGTCGAGCAGGATGAGACGTGTTCGCGTTTCTTCTTCCAAAAGGTACACAGGGGGAGCTCTGTGATCACTAGCCTAAAGGAAGAAGACGGTTCTGTGACGTCTTCGCAGCCTGACATGCAGAGGATCAGCGAATCTTTCTATGCCAGGCTGTACGAAGTCAAACCCACAGACCGCGCGGCCTCCCAGTCTTTCCTGTCGTCTATTTCGGATGTCTTAGACGACGGCAAGCGAGAGAGTCTGGACCACCCGCTAACTCTGGACGAGCTGACAAAGGCCGTCCGGTCCTTCGAGACGAATAAAACTCCCGGAAGCGATGGCTTACCGGTCGAGTTGTACTCGGCTCTGTGGGACTGGATAGGCCCGGACCTGCTGGAAGTGTACGGAGGTATGCTTCTGGCCGGCAGCATGTCAGAATCGATGAGGAAAGGCATCATCACCCTCATCTACAAGCAGAAGGGGGAGAGGGAGGAAATCAAAAACTGGCGGCCCATTTCGCTGCTCAATGTGGACTACAAGATCCTGTCAAAGGTCATCGCCAACAGGGTCAAGTCTGCTCTTGAGCTGGTGATTCACCCGGACCAGACCTGCGCTGTCCCCGGCAGGAAGATCTCTGATAGCCTCGCGCTACTCAGAGATACGATCGCCTACGTGCGGGACAGGAGGGTGAACACCTGTCTAATCAGCTTAGACCAGGAGAAAGCCTTTGACAGGATATCGCACACGTACCTGATGGACGTGCTCTCCAAAATGGGGTTCGGGGAGGGCATCCGAAATTGGGTCAAACTGCTCTACACAGACATCAGTAGTGCAGTTCTAATCAACGGGTGGGAAACTCAAAGCTTTCCAATCAGATCTGGAGTCAGGCAAGGCTGTCCTCTGTCGTCTGTCTTGTTTGTGTGTTGTATCGAGCCCTTTGCCGAGTCCATCAGGAAGGACGCGGGCATCAGAGTGGTGACGATCCCAGGCAGCGGAGGCGCCCAGGTCAAAACCTCGCTGTACATGGACGACGTCGCCGTCTTTTGCTCGGACACGCAGTCGGTCCGCAGATTGCTCGCAATCTGCGACCAGTTTGAACTGGCCTCGGGAGCAAAGGTCAACCGCACCAAAAGCGAGGCCATGCTCTTTGGTCACTGGACCGACCGAGCCTCCATTCCCTTCACCGTCAAGCCAGATTTCCTGAAGGTGCTGGGAATATGGTTCGGAGCGGACGGGGCGTGCGCCAAAAACTGGGACGAGCGCATTGCCAAGGTCAGACAGAAACTGTCATTTTGGGAGCAGCGCTCCCTTTCCATCACAGGCAAGAACCTGGTCATCAGGAGCGAGGTGCTCTCGGTGTTGTTGTACGTGGCGCAGGTCTGGCCCATCTCACGATGCAGCGCCGCGGCAGTCACCCGAGCCGTCTTCCACTTTGTCTGGAGATCCAAAATGGACCGTGTCCGCAGAGACACGATGTACAAATCTCTGGACAGTGGAGGAAAGGACGTTCCGAACGTGGCCCTCATCCTGATGGCCACCTTTGTGTGCGGCTGCATCAAGCTATGCACAGCCCCCCAGTACGCAAACACCAAGTGTCACTACGTGCTGAGGTTCTACCTGTCCCCATTGTTGAGAAGGATGGGTCTGGCCACGCTGCCGCGAAACGCCCCCACCAGTTGGACCATGCCTGTCCACCTGTCCTTCGTGGAAAAGTTCTTCAAAAGAAACCCGTTTGACCACAAGGCCATCAAACAGTGGTCAGCACGTAAGGTCCTGGACACCCTACGAAAGAAGGAGACGGTGGACCCTGTCGGGTGGTTCCCTGAGCGGACTGTCGAACTCGTTTGGCAGAACGTCTCATCGCCAAAGCTTACACACAAGCACCAAGACGTAGCTTGGTTGGCGGTGAGGGGGGCCCTACCCGTCCGAGTGTTCATGCACAGCCGACGCCTCAGCAGCACGGCACGGTGCCCCCGGGCCGGCTGCGGGGCGGACGAGACTGTCACCCATCTCCTTCAGGATTGCGCCTTTGCGACGCAGGTCTGGAAAGAGATGCAGTGGTTGCTGTCGAGGTTCATCCCAAGCAGCTCCGTAACACAGGACTCTGTGCTCTACGGGCTGTTCCCAGGGACACACACCGAGACAGACATCACCTGCTGCTGGAGGGCCATCAACTCGGTCAAAGACGCCCTTTGGTCTTGCCGAAACTTGCTGGTCTTCCAGAACAAGGAGATGACCACGTCCGCATGTTGCAGACTGGCGCAATCCAAGATCCAGGAATACGTGCTGAGGGACGCACTGAAAATTGGTGCAGTCGCCGCAAAGGCACGGTGGGGTAGGGCCACAGTCTAAAACCCTTCCGCCACGGAAAACCCGGGGGCAGAAATCAGCAGCAAACTCCCTCGGGCTGTATTTGTATTTGAAATTTACACTTTGTGTACATAGAGCACCAAACCTGTAAACATCAATGTAGTGCCATGTACAATGTAAGGTGTGTTATGAAGTGCAAGTTTGAAAAGAAAAAATGTAAATGTACCATCACCCATTCCGGGCTCTGTATTGTAACACATGAAATGTAATTTGTGTAAATGCACCACAATGTACCCTGTTTATTGTACTGAATCGCAGTTGAACAGAAAAACGAGAAATGTAACGAACGAAACTGCCGTCGGCACCCAGATGTATTGTATGGGATTGCTGACCGCAGCGAAATGTAATGAAATGCCATCGAATGTACTGTACAGATTCTTTTTATGAATAAAGTATATTTTGAAATAAAAAAAAAAAAAAAAAATCTGTTCTTATCAGTTTAATATCTGATACGTCCCCTATCTGGGGACCAAATATTAAATTGATTTTTGGAACAGGGAGATGGAACAGGGGCTTGTAAAAAAAAAAAAAAAAAAAAAAAAAAAAAAACCTGTTGATTGGGCATTCATATGCAAATCGACTGACTGCAGAAACTCGTTTTTCCAGTTTTGCTGGCTCTGGCCTTTGGCTTGAGCCAGGCGCCAATTGGAGAGAGGAGACAAAATCTGCATGTCGACTAACGATTCGACGGGCCCTTGGGCCTGTCAGGGGGCGGACACGGAGGTCCGCCCGTGCCCCGGACTGGGGCAACGAGAGAATGAAGGCTTCGGCCAAAACTCACAGCGAAAGGAGGAACCTGCAACCCGGATGGCGGCCAACCGAGCGGCGAACCAGGGAGTCCGAAACACCATCCGAGTGACGGTAAAGAAAGTGGAAGGACAGACAATGATCAACCGGGAACTTTTCGTGAAGAAACTCCTGCTGGGAACATGTGGCATGAAACTCGCCGACATCTTCGCCTTGCAGGACCACCCGAAGAGAGGTTACTTCGATGTGACCTTCAGAACCGTCACCCTCTGCCTGAAGTTCCTGAAGGGTTTGAAGGAGGCGAGTGAACCGGTGCGCTCAGTGATAACTTGGGAGCCGCTGTTCACCCTCCCGTCGCAGCGAAGACGCACTATCACAGTGCAAATGTTCGACCCCCACATCCCCGTCATCGATGTGCTGACTTTCCTCAACAGGTTTGTCGATGTGTCAGGAAGCAGCAGTGACGTGAAAGACGTGAAAGACGGGTACGGAATATGGACCAGCAAGCGCCAGATCCAGGCCACCTTGAGGGTGGACGCCAGCGGAACCCTCCTGCTTTTCCATCGGAGGAAGCCGGGGCTACATGGTGTACGCTGGCCAACCCAACGTGTGCCGCACCTGCGGGAAGGCAGGCCATGTGGCGGCAAGCTGCAAGACGGTCATCTGCCGAAACTGCAAGAACGAGGGCCACCAGGCAAAAGACTGCAAGGAGACCAAGTGCTGCAACCTCTGTGGTCTGGCGGGGCACCTTTACAAAAACTGCCCCAAACGCAATCGCAGCTATGCGCAGGCAGCAAAGAACTTTGCACCAGAGGAGGAGGAAGCTGACGAACACAACGCTCCAGAGGAGAGCCACACCCTCCCCCCGACCATGAACTCGGGACAAGACGGCGAGGAAGAGAAGACTGCTACCGCGAGCTGCGAGCCACCAGCAGCCAGCAGCGAACCTCGCCCCCAGAGCACCGAACCCAGAGACGAGATGACATCAGACGAGGAAGCGGAATGGCAGATAGTCGGGAAAAGGCGCAAGGCCAAGAGGCGACCACCAAGCTCGGCAGAAACCAGCGACGGCAGCTTGTCTGATGAGGAAAAGTGCCACCGCCTGAAGAAGAGGCAATGCGCCATCCCACGGCCAGGGAAAAACAGGAGCAGGAAAGCGACCAACACAGCCCTGCCCCAGGAACCAGAGAGCAACAAAGGTCCCAGCGCACACGAGCTCCGGGAAACCGGGAGCGAAGGAGCAACCAACGCAGACCAGCCCCGGGATAACGGGAGCAGCGAAGTGCCCAGCACACCCCACCTCCGGAACACCGGGAGCGACGCAGCGGTCGACGCACACCAGCTCGACACCGCCGCGACTGACGAAAAGGGGGAACCACCAACACCAGGCGAGGACACTGCAGAGAACATTGAGGACTTAATCGCAGAACTGCAGCAGACCCCTGGTCAAAACATCCCCACAGCAGAGGACGATGATGACCACGCCACCCCAGGTGCAGTAAATGTGGAATTTGATGTAAACAGTAATAACTTAGACATGCTGGAAATCACCATTGTGGAATATGGGGGAACTGAAAACGGTTCACCTGAAATTGAAGACGATGTATCTGAACTGCAATGTATGTAAATGTAAAACATAGCGTAAAAATGGATTTAAAAATTGCTAGTATTAACGTGCGTAGCGTGAAATCGACTACGCGATGTGTTTCCACCTTGGGGTACCTCGCCAAGGTCAAAGCGGACCTGCTGTTCTTGCAGGAGTGCGGCCTGCCGCACTTCAGCAGTTACCGGCAGTGGTCACGATGGTGGACCCATGGACCATCCATTTGGTCAGGGGGCAACGACAGCCGAGCTTCCGGCTTAGGCATTCTGCTGCGGGGAGGCCACTTCACCATCACCGAAGTTAAGGAGTTGGTGGGCGGCCGCCTCCTCGTAGCAGATGTAATGAACAAAAACTCCCCTCTCAGGTTAATTAATGTTTATGCTCCAGCGGTGAAGAACGAGAGGCTGGCCCTCTTCCAGCAGCTCCCACTGTTACTGGCAACGTCCAGACCGGTCATTCTGGGTGGTGACTTCAACTGCATCATCGATGCGGCTGGACGATCCAGCAGAGCCGACAGCAAACTGGACGCCACGTCCAAACTCCTGATGGATGCGGTAAAAGATGCCAAGCTGTGCGACGTCTTCAGCAACCCTGCAGACGGAGCACCGCGCAGATACACCTGGTCGAGACCAGACGGGTCCGTCCGTTCCAGAATTGACTTCCTGTTTGTGTCCCACACGCTCAAGGTCAGATCCACCGACGTCACGCCGGTGTTCTTCTCTGACCACTGCCTCCTACTGGCTGACTGCCACATGCAGGACAACCAGAAAGTTGGCAGAGGGATATGGAAGCTGAACGTGAAACTGTTGACTCGGGAAAACATTGATGAACTCAAGAGGGATTACAAAGGTTGGAGAACCGTAAAACCCCTCTGCGATTCCCCGATGCACTGGTGGGAAACAATCAAGACGAACATCAAGAGGTTCTTCATCCTCAAAGGTGTTCAGGAGGCGAGAGGGAGACAGAGGGAATTATCCCGACTCCAGACAAATATGCAAAACCTGCTCCTGCTGCAGTCGATGGGGGTCGATGTCGCGGAGGAACTCGAAGAGGTGAAGGGCCAGCAAGGCTCGCTCTTTGCCTCGGAGTCCTCCAAGATCATCTTCCGATCCAGAGTCCGCTCCGTCGAGCAGGATGAGACGTGTTCGCGTTTCTTCTTCCAAAAGCTACACAGGGGGAGCTCTGTGATCACCAGCCTAAAGGAAGAAGACGGTTCTGTGACGTCTTCGCAGCCTGACATGCAGAGGATCAGCGAATCCTTCTATGCCAGGCTGTACGAAGTCAAGCCCACAGACCGCGCGGCCTCCCAGTCTTTCCTGTCGTCTATTTCGGAAGTCTTAGACGACGGCAAGCGAGAGAGTCTGGACCACCCGCTAACTCTGGACGAGCTGACAAAGGCCGTCCGGTCCTTCGAGACGAATAAAACTCCCGGAAGCGATGGCTTACCGGTCGAGTTGTACTCGGCTCTGTGGGACTGGATAGGCCCGGACCTGCTGGAAGTGTACGGAGGTATGCTTCTGGCCGGCAGCATGTCAGAATCGATGAGGAAAGGCATCATCACCCTCATCTACAAGCAGAAGGGGGAGAGGGAGGAAATCAAAAACTGGCGGCCCATTTCGCTGCTCAATGTGGACTACAAGATCCTGTCAAAGGTCATCGCCAACAGGGTCAAGTCTGCTCTTGAGCTGGTGATTCACCCGGACCAGACCTGCGCTGTCCCCGGCAGGAAGATCTCTGATAGCCTCGCGCTACTCAGAGATACGATCGCCTACGTGCGGGACAGGAGGGTGAACACCTGTCTAATCAGCTTAGACCAGGAGAAAGCCTTTGACAGGATATCGCACACGTACCTGATGGACGTGCTCTCCAAAATGGGGTTCGGGGAGGGCATCCGAAATTGGGTCAAACTGCTCTACACAGACATCAGTAGTGCAGTTCTAATCAACGGGTGGGAAACTCAAAGCTTTCCAATCAGATCTGGAGTCAGGCAAGGCTGTCCTCTGTCGTCTGTCTTGTTTGTGTGTTGTATCGAGCCCTTTGCCGAGTCCATCAGGAAGGACGCGGGCATCAGAGGGGTGACGATCCCAGGCAGCGGAGGCGCCCAGGTCAAAACCTCGCTGTACATGGACGACGTCGCCGTCTTTTGCTCGGACACGCAGTCGGTCCGCAGATTGCTCGCAATCTGCGACCAGTTTGAACTGGCCTCGGGAGCAAAGGTCAACCGCACCAAAAGCGAGGCCATGCTCTTTGGTCACTGGACCGACCGAACCTCCATTCCCTTCACCGTCAAGCCAGATTTCCTGAAGGTGCTGGGAATATGGTTTGGAGCGGACGGGGCGTGCGCCAAAAACTGGGACGAGCGCATTGCCAAGGTCAGACAGAAACTGTCATTTTGGGAGCAGGGCTCCCTTTCCATCACAGGCAAGAACCTGGTCATCAGGAGCGAGGTGCTCTCGGTGTTGTTGTACGTGGCGCAGGTCTGGCCCATCTCACGATGCAGCGCCGCGGCAGTCACCCGAGCCGTCTTCCACTTTGTCTGGAGATCCAAAATGGACCGTGTCCGCAGAGACACGATGTACAAATCTCTGGACAGTGGAGGAAAGAACGTTCCGAACGTGGCCCTCATCCTGATGGCCACCTTTGTGTGCGGCTGCATCAAGCTATGCACAGCCCCCCAGTACGCAAACACCAAGTGTCACTACGTGCTGAGGTTCTACCTGTCCCCATTGTTGAGAAGGATGGGTCTGGCCACGCTGCCGCGAAACGCCCCCACCAGTTGGACCATGCCTGTCCACCTGTCCTTCGTGGAAAAGTTCTTCAAAAGAAACCCGTTTGACCACAAGGCCATCAAACAGTGGTCCTGGACACCCTACGAAAGAAGGAGACGGTGGACCCTGTCGGGTGGTTCCCTGAGCGGACTGTCGAACTTGTTTGGCAGAACGTCTCATCGCCAAAGCTTACACACAAGCACCAAGACGTAGCTTGGTTGGCGGTGAGGGGGGCCCTACCCGTCAGAGTGTTCATGCACAGCCGACGCCTCAGCAGCACGGCACGGTGCCCCCGGGCCGGCTGCGGGGCGGACGAGACTGTCACCCATCTCCTTCAGGATTGCGCCTTTGCGACGCAGGTCTGGAAAGAGATGCAGTGGTTGCTGTCGAGGTTCATCCCAAGCAGCTCCGTAACACAGGACTCTGTGCTCTACGGGCTGTTCCCAGGGACACACACCGAGACAGACATCACCTGCTACTGGAGGGCCATCAACTCGGTCAAAGACGCCCTTTGGTCTTGCCGAAACTTGCTGGTCTTCCAGAACAAGGAGATGACCATGTCCGCATGTTGCAGACTGGCGCAATCCAAGATGCAGGAATACGTGCTGAGGGACGCACTGAAAATTGGTGCAGTCGCCGCAAAGGCACGGTGGGGTAGGGCCACAGTCTAAAACCCTTCCGCCACGGAAAACCCGGGGGCAGAAATCAGCAGCAAACTCCCTCGGGCTGTATTTGTATTTGAAATTTACACTTTGTGTACATAGAGCACCAAACCTGTAAACATCAATGTAGTGCCATGTACAATGTAAGGTGTGTTATGAAATGCAAGTTTGAAAAGAAAAAATGTAAATGTACCATCACCCTTTCCGGGCTCTGTAATGTAACACATGAAATGTAATTTGTGTAAATGTACCACAATGTACCCTGTTTATTGTACTGAATCGCAGTTGAACAGAAAAACGAGAAATGTAACCTGTTGATTGGGCATTCATATGCAAATCGACTGACTGCAGAAACTCGTTTTTCCAGTTTTGCTGGCTCTGGCCTTTGGCTTGAGCCAGGCGCCAATTGGAGAGAGGAGACAAAATCTGCATGTCGACTAACGATTCGACGGGCCCTTGGGCCTGTCAGGGGGCGGACACGGAGGTCCGCCCGCCGGGGCACCGAGAGAATGAAGGCTTCGGCCAAAACTCACAGCGAAAGGAGGAACCTGCAACCCGGATGGCGGCCAACCGAGCGGCGAACCAGGGAGTCCGAAACACCATCCGAGTGACGGTAAAGAAAGTGGAAGGACAGACAATGATCAACCGGGAACTTTTCGTGAAGAAACTCCTGCTGGGAACATGTGGCATGAAACTCGCCGACGTCTTCGCCTTGCAGGACCTCCCGAAGAGAGGTTACTTCGATGTGACCTTCAGAACCGTCACCCTCTGCCTGAAGTTCCTGAAGGGTTTGAAGGAGGCGAGTGAACCGGTGCGCTCAGTGATAACTTGGGAGCCGCTGTTCACCCTCCCGTCGCAGCGAAGACGCACTATCACAGTGCAAATGTTCGACCCCCACATCCCCGTCATCGATGTGCTGACTTTCCTCATCAGGTTTGTCGATGGGGCAGGAAGCAGCAGTGACGTGAAAGACGTGAAAGACGGGTACGGAATATGGACCAGCAAGCGCCAGATCCAGGCCACCTTGAGGGTGGACGCCAGCGGAACCATCCTGCAACCACCCTCCTGCTTTTCCATCGGAGGAAGCCGGGGCTACATGGTGTACGCTGGCCAACCCAACGTGTGCCGCACCTGCGGGAAGGCAGGCCATGTGGCGGCAAGCTGCAAGACGGTCATCTGCCGAAACTGCAAGAACGAGGGCCACCAGGCAAAAGACTGCAAGGAGACCAAGTGCTGCAACCTCTGTGGTCTGGCGGGGCACCTTTACAAAAACTGCCCCAAACGCAATCGCAGCTATGCGCAGGCAGCAAAGAACTTTGCACCAGAGGAGGAGGAAGCTGACGAACACAACGCTCCGGAGGAGAGCCACACCCTCCCCCCGACCATGAACTCGGGACAAGACGGCGAGGAAGAGAAGACTGCTACCGTGAGCTGCGAGCCACCAGCAGCCAGCAGCGAACCTCGCCCCCAGAGCACCGAACCCAGAGACGAGCTGACATCAGACGAGGAAGCGGAATGGCAGATAGTCGGGAAAAGGCGCAAGGCCAAGAGGCGACCACCAAGCTCGGCAGAAACCAGCGACGGCAGCTTGTCTGATGAGGAAAAGTGCCACCGCCTGAAGAAGAGGCAATGCGCCATCCCACGGCCAAGGAAAAACAGGAGCAGGAAAGCGACCAACACAGCCCTGCCCCAGGAACCAGAGAGCAACAAAGGTCCCAGCGCACACGAGCTCCGGGAAACCGGGAGCGAAGGAGCAACCAACGCAGACCAGCCCCGGGATAACGGGAGCAGCGAAGTGCCCAGCACACCCCACCTCCGGAACACCGGGAGCGACGCAGCGGTCGACGCACACCAGCTCGACACCACCGCGACTGACGAAAAAGGGGAACCACCAACACCAGGCGAGGACACTGCAGAGAACATTGAGGACTTAATCGCAGAACTGCGGCAGTCCCCTGGTCAAAACATCCCCACAGCAGAGGACGATGATGACCACGCCACCCCAGGTGCAGTAAATGTGGAATTTGATGTAAATAGTAATAACTTAGACATGCTGGAAATCGCCATTGTGGAATATGGGGGAACTGAAAACGGTTCACCTGAAATTGAAGACGATGTATCTGAACTGCAATGTATGTAAATGTAAAACATAGCGTAAAAATGGATTTAAAAATTGCTAGTATTAA
Source organism: Pristiophorus japonicus (assembly GCF_044704955.1). Taxonomy (NCBI): domain Eukaryota; kingdom Metazoa; phylum Chordata; class Chondrichthyes; family Pristiophoridae; genus Pristiophorus; species Pristiophorus japonicus. The sequence goes on along the minus strand of NC_091995.1, from coordinate 69,618,198 downwards.
CGTGCGTAGCGTGAAATCGACTACGCGATGTGTTTCCACCTTGGGGTACCTCGCCAAGGTCAAAGCGGACCTGCTGTTCTTGCAGGAGTGCGGCCTGCCGCACTTCAGCAGTTACCGGCAGTGGTCACGATGGTGGAACCATGGACCATCCATTTGGTCAGGGGGCAACGACAGCCGAGCTTCCGGCTTGGGCATTATGCTGCGGGGAGGCCACTTCACCATCACCGAAGTTAAGGAGTTGGTGGGCGGCCGCCTCCTCGTAGCAGATGTAATGTACAAAAACTCCCCTCTCAGGTTAATTAATGTTTACGCTCCAGCTGTGAAGAACGAGAGGCTGGCCCTCTTCCAGCAGCTCCCACTGTTACTGGCAACGTCCAGACCGGTCATTCTGGGTGGTGACTTCAACTGCATCATCGATGCGGCTGGACGATCCAGCAGAGCCGACAGCAAACTGGACGCCACGTCCAAACTCCTGATGGATGCGGTAAAAGATGCCAAGCTGTGCGACGTCTTCAGCAAACCTGCAGACGGAGCACCGCGCAGATACACCTGGTCGAGCCAGACGGGTCCGTCCGTTCCAGAATTGACTTCCTGTTTGTGTCCCACACGCTCAAGGTCAGATCCACCGACGTCACGCCGGTGTTCTTCTCTGACCACTGCCTCCTAACCACTGATAAAACCACTGATGGTCATACAGTGAAATGATCACTCAATGTGAGCTGTGAAGGTCATACAGTGAAATGGTCACACAATGGGAGCAGTGATGTCATATAGTGAAATGTTCGCACAATGAGAGCAGTGATGGTTATACAGTGAAATGTTCACACAATGAGAGTAGAGATGGTCATACAGTGAAATGTTCACGCAATGAGAGCAGAGATGGTCATACAGTGAAAAGTTCACGCAATCAGAGCAGTGATGGTCAACAGTGAAATGTTCACACAAGGAGAGCAGAGATGGCCATACAGTGAAATTTTCACACAATGAAAGCAGAGATGCTCATACAGTGAAACGTTCACACAATGAGAGCAGTGATGGTCACACAGTGAAATGTTCACACAAAGAGTGCAGTGATGGTCATAGAGTGCAATGTTCACACAAGGAGAGCAGTGAAGGTCATTCAGTGAAAAGTTCACACAATGACAGCAGTGATGGGCATGCAGTGAATTGTTCACACAATGAGAGCAGTGATGGTCATACAGTGAAATGTTCACACAATGAGAGCAGTGATTTTCAAAGGGTGAGGAGAAATGTTCACACAATAAAAGCAATGATGGTCACACAATGAAACGATCACACAATGGGACGAGTGATGGTCATACAGTGAAATGTTCACACAATGGGAGCAGTGATGGTCATAAAGTGAAATGTTCACACAATGAGAGCAGTTATGGTCATACAGTGAAATGTTCACACAATGAGAGCAGTGATTTTCAAAGGGTGAGGAGAAATGTTCACACAATAAAAGCAATGATGGTCACACAGTGAAATGTTCACACAATGCGAACAGAGATCGTCATACAGGCAAATGTTCACACAATGAGAGCAGAGATGGTCATGCAGTGGAATGATCACACAATGAGAGCAGTGAAGGTCATACAGTGCAATGATCACACAATGGGAGCAGCGATGGTCAGACAATGAAATGTTCACACAATGGGAACAGTGATGGTCATACAGTGAAATGTTCACACAATGGGAGCAGCGATGGTCATACAATGAAATGTTCACACAATGGGAACAGTGATGGTCACACAGTGAAATGTTCACACAAAGAAAGCAGAGATGGCCATACAGTTAAATGCTCACACAATGAGAGCAGAGATGACCATACAGTGAAAAGCTCACGCAATGAGAGCATTGATGGTCATACAGTGAAATGTTCGCACAATGAGAGCAGTGATAGTCAACAGTAAAATATTCACACAATGAGAGCAGAGATGGTCATACAGTGAAATGTTCAGACAATGAGAGAGTGATAGTCATACAGTGAAATGTTCACACCATGAGAGCAGTGATTGTCATAGGGTGAAATGTTCACACAATAAAACCACTGATGGTCATACAGTGAAATGATCACTCAATGTGAGCAGTGAAGGTCATACAGTGAAATGGTCACACAATGAGAACAGAGATGGTCATACAGTCAAATGTTCACACAATGAGAGCAGAGATGGTCACACAGTGAAATGTTCACACAATGCGAACACAGATGGTCATACAGTCAAATGTTCAGACAATGAGAGCAGTGAAGGTCATACAGTGAAATGATCACACAATGGGAGCAGCGATGGTCATGCAATGAAATGTTCACACAATGGGAACAGTGATAGTCACACAGTGAAATGTTCACACAATGCGCACAGTGATGGTTATACAGTGAGATGTTCACACAATGAGAGCAGAGATGGTCATACAGTGAAATGTTCACGCAATGAGAGCAGAGATGTTCATACAGTGAAATGTTCACGCAATCAGAGCAGTGATGGTCAAAAGTGAAATGTTCACACAAGGAGAGCAGAGATGGTCATACAGTGGAATGTTCACACAATGAGAGCAGTGATGGTCATACAGTGAAATTTTCAGACAATGAGAGCAGTGATGGCTATACAGTGAAATGTTCACATAATGAAAGCAGTGATGCTCATACAGTGAAATGTTCACACAATGAGAGAAGAGATGGTCATTGGATGAAATATTCACACAATAAGAGCAATGATGGTCATATAGTGAAATGTTCACACAATGGGAGCAGTGATGGTCAAAAAGTGAAATGTTCACACAATGAGAGCAGTTATGGTCAAACAGTGAAATGTTCACACCATGGGAGCAGTGATTTTCAAAGGGTGAGGAGAAATGTTCACACAATAAAAGCAATGATTGTCATACAATGAAACGATCGCATAATGGGAGCAGTGATGGTCATGCAGTGAAATGTTGACACAATGAGAGCAGAGATGGTCACAGGATTAAATATTCACACAATAAAAGCAATGATGATCATCCAGTGAAATGATCACACAGTGGGAGCAGTGAATGTCATACAGTGAAATGCTCACACAATGGGAGCAGTGATGGTCAAACGGTGAAATGTTCACACAATAAGAGCAATGATGGTCACACAGTGAAATGATCACACAATGGGAACAGTGATGGTCATACAGTGAAATGTTCACACAAAGAGAGCAGTGATGGTCACACAGTGAAATGTTCACACAATGAGAGCAGAGAAGGTCATACAGTGAAATGTTCGCACAATGAGAGCAGAGATGATCATACAGTGAAATGTTCACACAATGAGGGCAGTGACAGTCATATAGTAAAATGTTCACACAATGGAAGCAGTGATGGTCATACACTGAATAGTCCACACAATGAGAGCAGAGATGGTCATAGGTTGAAATGTTGACACAATAAGAGTAATGATGTCATGCACTGAAATGATCACACAATGGGAGCAGCGATGGTCATAAAATTAAATGTTGACACAATGGAAACAGTGATGATCATACACTGAAACGTTCACACAATGAGAGCAGTGATGGTCACACAGTGAAATCTTCACACAATGAGAACAGAGATGGTCATACAGTGAAATGTTCACACAATGGGAACAGTGATGATCATACAGTGAAATGTTCACACAATGAGAGCAGTGATGGTCACACAGTGAAATGTTCACACAATGAGAACAGAGATGGTCATACAGTCAAATGTTCACACAATGAGAGCAGAGATGTTCCTGCAGTGGAATGTTCACACAATGAGAGCAGTGAAGGTCATACAGTGAAATGGTCACATAATGGGAACAGTGATGGTCATAGAGTGAAATGTTCACACAATGAGAACAGCGATGGTCATAGAGTGAAATGTTCACACAATGGGAGCAGTGATGTTCACACAGTGAAATGTTCACACAAAGAGAGAAGAGATGGCCATACAGTGAAATGTTCACACAATGAGAGCAGAGATGACCATACAGTGAAAAGCTCACGCAATGAGAGCAGTGATGGTCAGACAGTAAAATGTTCGCACAATGAGAGCAGTGATGGTCAACAGTGAAATATTCACACAATGAGAGCAGCGATGGTCAAACAGTGAAATGTTCACACATTGGGAACAGTGATAATCATACAGTAAAATGTTCACACAATGAGAGCAGTGATGGTCACACAGTGAAATGTTCACACAATGAGAACAGAGATGGTCATACAGTCAAATGTTCACACAATGAAAGCAGAGATGTCCATGCAGTGGAATGTTCATACAACGAGAGCAGTGAAGGTCATACAGTGAAATGGGCACATAATGGGAACAGTGATGGTCAAACAGTGAAATGTTCACACAATGAGAGCAGTGATGGTCACACAGTGAAATGTTCACACAATGCGCACAGAGATGATCATACAGTCAAAAGTTCACACAATGAGAGCAGAGATGGTCATGCAGTGTAATGGTCACACAATGGGAACAGTGATGGTCATAGAGTGAAATATTCACACAATGGGAGCAGTGATGTTCACTCAGTGAAATGTTCACACAATGAGAGCAGTGATGGTTATACAGTGAGATGTACACACAATGAGAGCAATGATGGTCATATAGTGAAATGTTCACACAATGGAAGCAGTGATGGTCATAAAGTGAAATGTTCTCACAATGAGAGCAGTTATGGTCAAACAGTGAAATGTTCACACCATGAGAGCAGTGATTTTCAAAGGGTGAGGAGAAATGTTCACACAATAAAAGCAATGATGGTCATACAATGAAATGATCGCACAATGGGAGCAGTGACGGTCAGACAGTAAAATGTGCACAAAATGGGAGGAGTGATGGTCATGCAGTGAAATGTTCACACAATGAGAGTAGAGATGGTCATAGGATGAAATATTCACTCAATAAGAGCAATGATGGTCATACAGTGAAATGATCACACAATGGGAGGAGTGATGGTCATGTAGTGAAATGATCACACAATGGGAGCAGTGATGGTCACACAGTGAAATGTTCACACAAAGAGAGCAGTGATGGTCACACAGTGAAATGTTCACACAATGAGAGCAGAGAAGGTCATACAGTGAAATGTTCGCACAATGAGAGCAGAGATGGTCATACAGTGAAATGTTCACACAATGAGAGCAGTGACAGTCATATAGTAAAATGTTCACACAATGGGAGCAGTGATGGTCATACACTGAAATGTCCACACAATGAGAGCAGAGATGGTCAAAGGTTGAAATGTTCACACAATAAGAGTAATGATGTCATGCACTGAAATGATCACACAATGGGAGCAGCGATGGTCATAAAATGAAATGTTCACACAATTGGAACAGTGATGATCATACAGTGAAACGTTCACACAATGATAGCAGTGATGGTCACACAGTGAAATGTTCACACAATGAGAACAGAGATGGTCATACAGTGCAATGTTCACACAATGGGAACAGAGATGTTCCTGCAGTGGAATGTCCACACAATGAGAGCAGTGAAAGTCATACAGTGAAATGGTCACATAATGGGAACAGTGATGGTCATAGAGTGAAATGTTCACACAATGAGAGCAGCGATGGTCATAGAGTGAAATTTTCACACAATGGGAGCAGTGATGTTCACACAGTGAAATGTTCACACAAGGAGAGAAGAGATGGCCATACAGTGAAATGTTCACACAATGAGAGCAGAGATGACCATACAGTGAAAAGCTCAAGCAATGAGAGCAGTGATGGTCACACAGTAAAATGTTCGCACAATGAGAGCAGTGATGGTCAACAGTGAAATATTCACACAATGAGAGCAGCGATGGTCAAACAGTGAAATGTTCACACAATGGGAACAGTGATGATCATACAGTGAAATGTTCACACAATGAGAGCAGTGATGGTCACACAGTGAAATGTTCACACAATGAGAACAGAGATGGTCATACAGTCAAATGTTCACACAATGAAAGCAGAGATGTTCATGCAGTGGAATGTTCACACAACGAGAGCAGTGAAGGTCATACAGTGAAATGGACACATAATGGGAACAGTGATGGTCAAAAGTGAAATGTTCACACAAGGAGAGCAGAGATGGTCATACAGTGGAATGTTCACACAATGAGAGCAGTGATGGTCATACAGTGAAATGTTCAGACAATGAGAGCAGTGATGGCCATACAGTGAAATGTTCACACAATGAAAGCAGTGATGCTCATACAGTGAAACGTTCACACAATGAGAGCAGTGATGGTCACACAGTGAAATATCCACACAATGAGCGCAGTGATGGTCATACAGTGCAATGTTCACACAAGGAGAGCAGTGAGCGTCATTCAGTGAAATGTTCACACAATGACAGCAGAGATGGTCATACAGTGAAATGTTCACACAATGAGAGCAGTGATTGTCATCGGGTGAAATGTTCACAGAATAAGAACAATAATGGTCATACAGTGAAATGATTACACAATGACAGCATTGATGGTCATACATTGAAATGTTCACACATTGGGAGAAGTGATGATCATGCAGTGAAATATTAACACAATGAGAGCAGTGATGATCATATTGTGAAATATTCACAAAATGCGTGCAGTAATGGTCATGCAGTGAATTGTTCACACAATGAGAGCAGTGATGATCATACAGTGAAATGTTCACACAGTGGGATCAGTGATGGTCATACAATGAAATGATAACACAATGAGAGCAGAGATGGTCATACAGTGAAATGTTCACACAATGAGAGCAGAGATGGTCATAGGGTGAAATGTTCACACAATAGGAGCAATGATGGTCATACAGTGAAATGATCACACACTGAGAGCAGTGATGGTCATACAGTGAAATGTTCACACGATGAGAGCATTGATTGTCATCGGGTGAAATGTTCACAGAATAAGAACAATAATAGTCATACAGTGAAATGATTACAAAACGAGAGCAGTGATGGTCATAAAGTGAAATGTTCACACAATGAGAGCAGTGACGGTCATGCAGTGAAATGTTCACACAATGAGACCAGTGATGGTCACACAGTGAAATATTCACACAATGAGAGCAGTGATGGTCATATCGTGAAATGATCACACAATGAGAGCAGTGATGATCATACAGTGAAATGTTCACATAGTGGGGGCAGTGATGGTCATACAATGAAATGATCACACAATGGGATCAGTGATGGTCATACAGTGAAATGTTCACACAATGAGAGTAGAGATGGTCACAGGTTGAAATGCTCACACAAGGAGGGCAGTGATGGTTACACAGTTAAATGTTCACAGAATGAGAGCAGAGATGGTCATACAGTGAAATATTCACACAATGAGAGCAGTGATGGTCACACAGTGAAATGTTCACTCAGTGGGAGCAGTGAAGATCATACAATGAAATGATAACACAATGAGAGCAGAGATGGTCATACAGTGAAATGTTCACACAATGAGAGCAGAGATGGTCATAGGGTGAAATGTTCACACAATAAGAGCAATGATGGTCATACAGTGAAATGATCACACACTGAGAGCAGTGATGGTCATACAGTAAAATGTTCACACGATGAGAGCATTGATTGTCATCGGGTGAAATGTTCACAGAATAAGAACAATAATGGTCATACAGTGAAATGATTACACAATGAGAGCAGTGATGGTCATAAAGTGAAATGTTCACACAATGAGAGCAGTGACGGTCATACAGTGAAATGTTCACACAATGAGACCAGTGATGGTCACACAGTGAAATATTCACACAATGGGAGCAGTGATGGTCATATCGTGAAATGATCACACAATGAGAGCAGTGATGATCATACAGTGAAATGTTCACATAGTGGGAGCAGTAATGGTCATACAATGAAATGATCACACAATGGGAGCAGTGATGGTCATACAGTGAAATGTTCACACAATGAGAGCAGAGATGGTCATAGGGTGAAATGTTCACACAATAAGAGCAGTGATGGTCATACAGTGCAATGTTCACACAATGGGAGGAGTGATGGTCATGTAGTGAAATATTCACACAATGGGAGCAGTGACGGTCACACAGTGAAATGTTCACACAAAGAGAGCAGTGATGGTCACACAGTGAAATGTTCACACAATGAGAGCAGAGAAGGTCATACAGTGAAATGTTCGCACAATGAGAGCAGAGATGGTCATACAGTGAAATGTTCACACAATGAGAGCAGTGACAGTCATATAGTAAAATGTTCACACAATGGGAGCAGTGATGGTCATACACTGAAATGTCCACACAATGAGAGCAGAGATGGTCATAGGTTGAAATGTTCACACAATAAGTGTAATGATGTCATGCACTGAAATGATCACACAATGGGAGCAGCGATGGTCATAAAATGAAATGTTCACACAATTGGAACAGTGATGATCATACAGTGAAACGTTCACACAATGAGAGCAGTGATGGTCACACAGTGAAATGTTCAAACAATGAGAACAGAGATGGTCATACAGTGCAATGTTCACACAATGGGAACAGAGATGTTCCTACAGTGGAATGTTCACACAATGAGAGAAGTGAAAGTCATACAGTGAAATGGTCACATAATGGGAACAGTGATGGTCATAGAGTGAAATGTTCACACAATGAGAGCAGCGATGGTCATAGAGTGAAATGTTCACACAATGCGAGTAGTGATGTTCACACAGTGAAATGTTCACACAAGGAGAGAAGAGATGGCCATACAGTGAAATGATCACACAATGAGAGCAGAGATGACCATACAGTGAAAAGCTCAAGCAATGAAAGCAGTGATGGTCATACAGTAAAATGTTCGCACAATGAGAGCAGTGATGGTCAACAGTGAAATATTCACACAATGAGAGCAGCGATGGTCAAACAGTGAAATGTTCACACAATGGGAACAGTGATGATCATACAGTGAAATGTTCACACAATGAGAGCAGTGATGGTCACACAGTGAAATGTTCACACAATGAGAACAGAGATGGTCATACAGTCAAATGTTCACACAATGAAAGCAGAGATGTTCATGCCGTGGAATGTTCACACAACGAGAGCAGTGAAGGTCATACAGTGAAATGGGCACATAATGGGAACAGTGATGGTCATACAATGAAATGTTCACACAATGAGAGCAGTGATGGTCACACAGTGAAATGTTCACACAATGCGCACAGAGATGGTCATACAGTCAAATGGTCACACAATGAGAGCAGAGATGGTCATAGAGTGAAATATTCACACAATGGGAGCTGTGATGTTCACACAGTGAAATGTTCACACAATGAGAGCAGTGATGGTCATACAGTGAGATGTTCACACAATGAGAGCAGAGATGGTCATGTCGTGAAATGATCACACAATGAGAGCAGTGATGATCATACAGTGAAATGTTCACATAGTGGGAGCAGTGATGGTCATACAATGAAATGATCACACAATGGGAGCATTGATGGTCATAAAGTGAAATGTTCACATAATGAGAGCAGTGACGGTCATACAGTGAAATGTTCACACAATGAGCACAGAGATGGTCATAGGGTGAAATGGTCACACAATAAGAGCAATGATGTCACACAGTGAAATGATCACACAATGGGAGCAGTGATGGTCATACAGTGAATAGTTCACACAATGGGAGCAGTGATGGTCATCCAGTGAAATGCTCACACAATGAGAGCAGTGATGGTCACACAGTTAAATGTTCACACAATGAGAGCAGAGATGGGCCTACAGTAAAATATTCACACAATGAGAGCAGTGATGGTCATACAGTGAAATGTTCATACAATGGGAACAGTGATGGTCACACAGTGAAATGTTCACACAATGAGAACAGAGATGGTCATACAGTGAAATGTTCACACAATGAGAGCAGAGATGGTCATAGGATGGAATGTTCACACAATAAGAGCAGTGATGGTCATACAGTGAAGTGTTCACACAATCAGAGCAGTGATAGAAACATAGAAATATAGAAACATAGAAAATAGTTGCGGGAGCAGGCCATTCAGCCCTTCCAGCCTGCACCGCCATTCAACGAGTTCATGGCTGAATATGAAACTTCAGCACCCACTTCCTGCTTTCACGCCATACCCCTTGATCCCCCGAGTAGCAAGGACTTCATCTAACTCCCTTTTGAATATATTTAGTGAATTGGCCTCAACTACTTCCTGTGGTAGAGAATTCCACAGGTTCACCACTCTCTGGGTGAAGAAGTTTCTCCTTATCTCTGTCCTAAATGGCTTACCCCTTATCCTTAGACTGTGACCCCTGGTTCTGGACTTCCCCAACATTGGGAACATTCTTCCTGCATCCAACCTGTCCAAACCCGTCAGAATTTTAAACGTTTCTATGAGGTCCCCTCTCACTCTTCTGAACTCCAGTGAATACAAGCCCAGTTGATCCAGTCTTTCTTGATAGGTCAGTCCCACCATCCCGGGAATCAGTCTGGTGAATCTTCGCTGCACTCCCTCAATAGCAAGAATGTCCTTCCTCAAGTTAGGAGACCAAAACTGTACACAATACTCCAGGTGTGGCCTCACCAAGGCCCTGTACAACTGTAGCAACACCTCCCTGCCCCTGTACTCAAATCCCCTCGCTATGAAGGCCAACATGCCATTTGCTTTCTTAACCGCCTGCTGTACCTGCATGCCAACCTTCAATGACTGATGTACCATGACACCCAGGTCTCGTTGCACCTTCCCTTTTCCTAATCTGTCACCATTCAGATAATAGTCTGTCTCTCTGTTTTTACCACCATTTATCCACATTACACTTCATCTGCCACGCATTTGCCCACTCACCTAACCTATCCAAGTCACTCTGTAGCCTCATAGCCTCCTCCTCGCAGCTCACACTGCCACCCAACTTAGTGTCATCCGCAAATTTGGAGATACTACATTTAATCCCCTCGTCTAAATCATTAATGTGCAATGTAAACAGCTGGGGCCCCAGCACAGAACCCTGCGGTACCCCACTAGTCACTCCCTGCCATTCCGAAAAGTACCCATTTACTCCTACTCTTTGCTTCCTGTCTGACAACCAGTTCTCAATCCACGTCAGCACACTACCCCCAATCCCATGTGCTTTAACTTTGAACATTAATCTCCTGTGTGGGACCTTGTTGAAAGCCTTCTGAAAGTCCAAATATACCACATCAACTGGTACCCCTTTGTCCACTTTATTGGAAACATCCTCAAAAAATTCCAGAAGATTTGTCAAGCATGATCTCCCTTTCACAAATCCATGCTGACTTGGACCTATCATGTCACCATTTTCCAAATGCGCTGCTATGACATCCTTAATAATTGATTCCATCATTTTACCCACTACTGAGGTCAGGCTGACCGGTCTATAATTCCCTGCTTTCTCTCTCCCTCCTTTTTTAAAAAGTGGGGTTACATTGGCTACCCTCCACTCGATAGGAACTGATCCAGAATCAATGGAATGTTGGAAAATGACTGTCAATGCATCCGCTATTTCCAAGGCCACCTCCATAAGTACTCTGGGATGCAGTCCATTAGGCCCTGGGGATTTATCGGCCTTCAATCCCATCAATTTCCCCAACACAATTTCCCGACTAATAAAGATTTCCCTCAGTTCCTCCTCCTTAATAGACCCTCTGACCACTTTTATATCCGGAAGGTTGTTTGTGTCCTCCTTAGTGAATACTGAACCAAAGTACTTGTTCAATTGGTCTGCCATTTCTTTGTTCCCCGTTATGACTTCCCCTGATTCTGACTACGTTTGTCTTTACTAACCTTTTTCTCTTTACATACCTATAGAAACTTTTGCAATCCGCCTTAATGTTCCTTGCAAGATTCTTCTCGTACTCCATTTTCCCTGCCCTAATCAAACCCTTTGTCCTCCTCTGCTGAGTTCTAAATTTCTCCCAGTCCCCAGGTTCGCTGCTATTTCTGGCCAATTTGTATGTCATTTCCTTGGCTTTAATACTATCCCTGATTTCCCGAGATAGCCACGGTTGAGCCACCTTCCCTTTTTTATTTTTACGCCAGACAGGAATGTACAATTGTTGTAATTCATCGATGCGGTCTATAAATGTCTGCCATTGCCCATCCACAGTCAATCCCTTAAGTATCATTAGCCAATCTATCTTAGCCAATTCATGCCTCATACCTTCAAAGTTACCCTTCTTTAAGTTCTGGACCATGGTCTCTGAATTAACTGTTTCATTCTCCATCCTAATGCAGAATTCCACCATATTATGGTCACTCTTCCCCAAGGGGCCTCGCACAATGAGATTGCTAATTAATCCTCTCTCATTACACAACACCCAGTCTAAGATGGCCTCCCCCCTAGTTGGTTCCTCGACATATTGGTCTAGAAAACCATCCCTTATGCATTCCAGGAAATCCTCCTCCACCGTATTGCTTCCAGTTTGGCTAGCCCAATCTATGTGCATATTAAAGTCACCCATTATAACTGCTGCACCTTTATTGCATGCACTCCTAATTTCCTGTTTGATGCCCTCCCCAACATCACTACTACTGTTTGGAGGTCTGTACACAACTCCCACTAACGATTTTTGCCCTTTAGTGTTCTGCAGCTCTACCCATATAGATTCCACATCATCCAAGCTAATGTCTTTCCTAACTATTGCATTAATCTCCTCTTTAACCAGCAATGCTACTCCACCTCCTTTTCCTTTTATTCTATCCTTCCTGAATGTTGAATACCCCTGGATGTTGAGTTCCCAGCCCTGATCATCCTGGAGCCACGTCTCCGTAATCCCAATCACATCATATTTGTTAACATCTATTTGCACATGATGGTCACGCAGTGAAATATTCACACAACGAGAGCAGTGATGGTCATACAGTGAAATGTTCACACAATGGGAGCTGTGATGGTCATACAATGAAATGATCACACAATGGGAGCAGTGATGGTCATACATTGAAATGTTCACACAATGAGAGCAGAGATGGTCATAGGGAGAAATGTTCACACAATAAGAGCAGTGATGGTCATACAGTGAAATGTTCACACAATGAGAGCAGTGACGGTCAGACAGTAAAATGTTCACACAATGGGAGCAGTGATGGTCATACAGTGAAATGTTCACACAATGAGAGTAGAGATGGTCATAGGTTGAAATGCTCACACAATGAGAGCAGTGATGGTCACACAGTTAAATGTTCACACAATGAGAGCAGAGATAGTCATACAGTGAAATATTCACACAATGAGAGCAGTGATGTTCACACAGTGAAATGTTCACACAATGAGAGCAGAGATGGCCATACAGTGAAATGTTCACACAATGAGAGCAGAGATGGTCATTGGTTGAAATGTTCACACGATGAGAGCAGTGATTGTCATCGGGTGAAATGTTCACAGAATAAGAACAATAATGGTCATACAGTGAAATGATTACACACTGACAGCAGTGATGGTCATACATTGAAATGTTCACACATTGAGAGCAGTGATGATCATGCAGTGAAATATTAACACAATGAGAGCAGTGATGGTCACACAGTGAAATATTCACACAATGAGAGCAGTGATGGTCATGCAGTGAAATGTTCACACAATGAGAGCAGTGATGATCATACAGTGAAATGTTCACACAGTGGGAGCAGTGATGGTCATACAATGAAATGATCACAGAATGGGAGCAGTGATGGTCATACAGTGAAATGTTCACAAAATGCGTGCAATGATGGTCATGCAGTGAAATGTTCACACAATGAGAGCAGTGATGGTCATACAGTGAAATATTCACACAATGAGAGAAGTGATGGTCACACAGTGAAATATTCACACAATGAGAGCAGTGATGGTCCTAGAGTGAAATGATCACACAATGAGAGCAGTGATGATCATACAGTGAAATGTTCACACAGTGGGAGCAGTGATGGTCATACAATGAAATGATCACACAATGGGAGCAGTGATGGTCATACAGTGAAATGTTCACACAATAAGAGCAATGAAGTCATACAGTGAAATGATCACACAATGGGAGCAGTGTTGGTCATACAATGAAATGTTCACACAATGGGAGCAGTGATTGTCATCCAGTGAAATGCTCACACAATGAGAGCAGTGATGGTCACACATTTAAATGTTCACACAATGAGAGCAGAGATGGTCATACAGTGAAATGTTCACACAATGAGAGCAGAGATGGTCATAGGGTGAAATGTTCACACAATAAGAGCAGTGAGGGTCATACAGTGAAATGTTCACACAATGAGAGCAGTGATGGTCATAAAGTGAAATGTTCACACAATGAGAGCAGTGACGGTCATACAGTAAAATGTTCACACAATGGGAGCAGTGATGGTCATACAGTGAAATGTTCACACAATTGGACCAGAGATGGTCACACAGTGAAATGTTCACACAATGAGAGCAGAGGTGGTCAGAGGGTGAATTTGTCACACAATAAGAGCAATTATGTCATACAGTGAAATGATCACACAATGGGAGCAGTGATGGTCATTCAGTGAAATGTTCACTCAATGGGAGCAGTGATGGTCATACAGTGAAATGTTCACACAATGAGAGCAGTGATGTTCACACAGTGAAATGTTCACACAATGAGAGCAGAGATGGTCACACAGTGAATTGTTCAGACAATGAGAGCAGTGATTATCATCGAGTGAAATGTTCACAGATTAAGAACAATAATGGTCATACAGTGAAATTATCACACAATGATAGCAGTGATGGTCATATATTGAAATGTTCACACATTGAGAGCAATGATGATCACACAGTAAAATATTAACACAATGAGAGCAGTGATGATCATACAGTGAAATATTCACACAATGGGAGCAGTGATGGTCATACAGTGAAATGTTCACACAATGAGAGCAGTGATGGTCATACAGTGAAATGTTCACACCATGAGAGCAGTGATGTTCATACAGTGAGGAGCAATGTTCACACAATGAAAGCAATGATAGTCATACAATGAAATGATCACACAATGGGAGCAGTGATGGTCAGACAGTAACGTGTTCACACCATGGGAGTAGTGATGGTCATACAGTGAAATGTTCACACAATGAGAGCAGAGGTGGTCAGAGGGTGAATTTGTCACACAATAAGAGCAATTATGTCATACAGTGAAATGATCACACAATGGGAGCAGTGATGGTCATTCAGTGAAATGTTCACTCAATGGGAGCAGTGATGGTCATACAGTGAAATATTCACACAATGAGAGCAGTGATGATCATACAGTGAAATGTTCACAAAATGCGTGCAGTGATGGTCATACAGGGAAATGTTCACACAATGAGAGCAGAGATGGTCATAGGGTGAAATGTTCACACAATCAGAGCAGTGATGGTCATACAGTGAAATGTTCACACAATGAGAGCAGTGATGGTCATAAAGTGAAATGTTCACACGAGAGCAGTGACGGTCATACAGTAAAATGTTCACACAATGGGAGCAGTGATGGTCATACAGTGAAATGTTCACACAATGAGAGCAGATATGGTCATACAGTGAAATGTTCACACAATGGGAGCAGTGATGGTCATCCAGTGAAATGCTCACACAATGAGAGCAGTGATGGTCACACAGTTAAATATTCACACACCGAGAGCAGAGATGGTCAGACAGTGAAATATTCACACATTGAGAGCAGTGATGGTCATACAGTGAAATGTTCATACAATGGGAACAGTGATGGTCACACAGTGAAATGTTCACACAATGAGGGCAGAGATGGTCAGACAGTGAAATGTTCACACAATGAGAGCAGAGTAGGTCATAGGGTGCAATGTTCACACAAGAAGAGCAATGATGGTCATACAGTGAAATGATCACACAATGGGAGCATTGATGGTCATACAGTGAAATGTTGACACGATGAGAGCAGTGATTGTCATCGGGTGAAATGTTCACAGAATAAGAACAATAATGGTCATACAGTGAAATGTTCACACAATGAGAGCAGTGATGGTCAGACAGTGAAATGTTCACACAATGACAGCAGTGATGGTCATACAGTGAAATGTTCACATAATGGGAGCAGTGATGGATATACAGTGAAATGTTCACACAATGAGAGCAGTGATGGTCAGTCAGTGAAATGTTCACACAATGAGAGCAGTGATGGTCACACAGTGAAATATTCACACAATGGGAGCAGTGATGGTCATACAGTTAAATGATCACATAATGAGAGCAGTGATGATCATACAGTGAAATGTTCACACAGTGGGAGCAGTGATGGTCATACAATAAAATGATCACACAATGGCAGAAGTGATGGTCATACAATGAAATGTTCAAACAATGAGAGCAGAGATGGTCATAGGGTGAAATGTTCACACAATAAGAGCAGTGAAGGTCATACAGTGAAATGTTCGCACAATGGGAGCAGTGATGGTCACACAGTGAAATGTTCACACAATGAGAGCAGTGATTGTCATCGGGTGAAATGTTCACAGAATAAGACCAATAATGGTCATACATTGAAATGTTCACACATTGAGAGCAGTGATGATCATACAGTGAAATGTTCAAACAATGGGAGCAGTGATGGTCATACAGTGAAATGATCACACAATGGGAGCAGTGATGGTCATACAGTGAAATGTTCACACAATGAGAGTAGTGACGGTCATACTCTAAAATGTTCACACAATGGGAGCAGTGATGGTCATACAGTGAAATGTTCACACAATGAGAGCAGAGATGGTCATAGGGTGAAATATTCACACAATAAGAGCAATGATGTCACAGAGTGAAAAGATCACACAATAGGAACAGTGATGGTGATCGCGTGAAATGTTCAAACAATGGGAACAGAGATGGTCATACAGTGAAATGATCACACAGTGAGAGCAGAGATGGCCATACATTGAAATGGTCACGCAATGACAGCAGTGATGGTCATACAGTGAAATGTTCGCACAATGAGAGCAGTGATGGTTATGCAGGGAAATGTTCACAGAATGAGAGCAGTGATGGTCAAACAGTGAAATGCTCAGACAATGAGAGCAGTGTTGGTCGCACAGTGAAATGTTCACACAATGAGAGCAGAGATGGTCAGAGAGTGAAATGTTCACACAAGGAGAGCAATGATGGTCATACAGTGAAATATTAACACAATGAGAGCAGTGATGATCATACAGTGAAATGTTCACACAATGGGAGCAGTGATGGTCATACAGCGAAATATTCACACAATGAGAACAGTGATGGTCATGCAGTGAAATGTTCACACAATGGGAACAGTGATGGTCACACAGTCAAATGTTCACACAATAAGAGCAGAGATGGTCATGCAGTGAAATTTTCACACAATGAGAGCAGAGATGGTCATAGGGTGAAATGTTCAGACAATGAGAGCAATGATGGTCACACAGTGAAATGTTCACACAATGGGAGCAGTGATGGTTATACATTGAAATGTTCACACATTGAGAGCAGTGATGGTCATACAGTGACATGATCATACAATAAGAGCAGTGATGGTCATACAGTAAAATGTTCACACAATAAGAGCAGTGATGGTCATACAGTGAAATGTTCACACATTGAGAGCAGTGATGGTCACACAGTGAAATGTTCACACAATGAGAGCAGAGATGATCATACAGTGAAATGTTCACACAATGAGAGCAGTGATGGTCATACAGTGAAATGTTCAGACAATGAGAGCAATGATGGCCATACATTGAAATGTTCACACATTGAGAGCAGTGATGGTCATTCAGTGAAATATTCACACAATGAGAGCAGCATTGATCATACAGAGAAATGTTCACACAATGAGAGCAGTGATGGTCAACCAGTGAAATGTTCACACAAGGAGAGCAGAGATGGTCAGACAGTGGAATGTTCACACAATGAGAGCAATGATGGTCATACTGTGAAATGTTCACACCATGAGAGCAGAGATGGCCATACAGTGAAATGTTCACACAATGAGAGCAATGATGGTCATACTGTGAAATGTTCACAGAATAAGAAGAATAATTGTCATACAGTGAAATGATCACACAATGACAGCAGTGATGGTCATACATTGAAATGTTCACACATTCAGAGCAGTGATGATCATACAGTGATATATTAACACAATGAGAGCAGTGATGATCATACAGTGAAATGTTCACAAAATGGGAGCAGTGATGGTCATACAGTGAAATGATCACACAATGAGAGCAGTGATGGTCAAACAGTGATATTTTAACACAATGAGAGCTGTGATGGTCAAACAGTGAAATGATCACACAATGACAGCAGTGATGGTCATACATTGAAATATTCACACATTGAGAGAAGTGATGGTCATACAGTGAAATATTCACACAATGAGAGGAGTGGTGATCATACAGCGAAATGTTCACACAATGGGAGCAGTGATGGTCATACAATGAAATGATCACATAATGGGTGCAGAGATGGTCATACAGTGAAATGTTCACACAATTAGAGCAGTGATGGCCATACAGTGAAATGTTCACACAATGGGAGCAGTGATGGTCATACAATGAAATGTTCACACAATGAGAGCAGAGATCGTCATAGGGTGAAATGTTAACACAATAAGAGCAGAAATGGTCATACAGGGAAATATTCACATAATGAGAGCAGTGATGGTCATACAGTGAAATGTTTACACAATGAGAGCAGAGATGGTCATAGGGTGAAATGTTCATACAATAAGCGCAATGATGGTCATACAGTGAAATGATCATACAATGGGAGCAGTGATTGTCATACAGTGAAATGTTCACACAATGAGAGCAGTGATGGTCACACAGTGAAATGTTCACACAAAGAGAGCAGTGATGGTCACACAGTGAAATGTTCACACATTGAGAGCAGAGATGGCCATACAGTGAAATCGTCACGCAATGACAGCAGTGATGGTCATACAGGGAAATGTTCGCACAATGAGAGCAGTGATGGTTATACAGGGAAATGTTCACACAATGAGAGCAGTGATGGTCATACAGTGAAATGTTCAGACAATGAGAGCAGTGATGGTCACCCAGTGAAATGTTCGCACAATGAGAGCAGAGATGGTCATACAGTGAAATGTTCACACACGGAGAGCAGAGATGGTCATACAGTGGAATGTTCATACAATGAGAGCAACGATGGTCATACTGTGAAATGTTCACACCATGAGAGCAGTGATTGACATCGGGTGAAATGTTCACAGAATAAGAACAATAATGGTCAAACAGTGAAATGATCACACAATGACAGCAGTGATGGTCATACATTGAAATGTTCATACATTGAGAGCAGTGATGATCATACAGTGAAATATTAACACAATGAGAGCAATGATGGTCATACAGTGAAATGTTCACACAATGAGAGCAGTGATGGTCACACAGTGAAACGTTCACACAATGACAGCAGTGATGGTCATGCAGTGAAATGATCACACAATGACAGCAGTGATGGTCATACATTGAAATGTTCACACATTGAGGGCAGTGATGGTCATACAGTGACATGATCATACAATGAGAGCAGTGATGGTCATACAGTGAAATGTTCACACAATGGGAGCAGTGATGGTCACAGTGAAATGTTCACACAATAAAAGCAGAGATGGTCATACAGGGAAATATTCATATAATACGAGCAGTGATGGTCATAAAGTGAAATGTTCACACAATGAGAGCAGTGATGGTCACACAGTGAAATGTTCACACAATGAGAACAGAGATGGCCATACAGTGAAATGTCCGCACAATGAGAGCAGTGTTGGTTATACAGGGAAATGTTCACACAATGAGAGCAGTGATGGTCATACAGTGAAATGTTCAGACAATGAGAGCAGTGATGGTCACCCAGTGAAATGTTCACACAATGAGAGCAGAGATGGTCATACAGTGAAATGTTCACACACGGAGAGCAGAAATGGTCATACAGTGGAATGTTCATACAATGAGAGCAATGATGGTCATACTGTGAAATGTTCACACCATGAGAGCAGTGATTGACATCGGGTGAAATGTTCACAGAATAAGAACAATAATGGTCAAACAGTGAAATGATCACACAATGACAGCAGTGATGGTCATACATTGAAATGTTCATACATTGAGAGCAGTGATGATCATACAGTGAAATATTAACACAATGAGAGCAATGATGGTCATACAGTGAAGCGTTCACACAATGATAGCAGTGATGGTCATGCAGTGAAATGATCACACAATGACAGCAGTGAATATCATACATTGAAATGTTCACACATTGAGGGCAGTGATGGTCATACAGTGACATGATCATACAATGAGAGCAATGATAGCCATACAGTGAAATGTTCAGACAATGAGAGCAGTTATGTTAATACAGTGAAATGTTCACACAATGGGAGCAGTGATGGTCATACAGTTAAATTTTCACACAATCTGAGCAGTGCAGGTCATGCAGTGAAATGGTCACACATACACACTCAATCCGGGCCTGTATCCCCGCAGCGACTCCAGGGGTCTCTTTCCGACTGAACTGAACCGATTCATCCCGAGCCTGAAACAGATTAACGATTAAACAGTGATAAACAGATTGATTAGCCGTGTAAATAACAGTGGTTAATATTTCAATAATAATTAGACCCATATTTCTCTAAAAGAGACTGAATCCCATTTATATTTACTTATTATATTCACCATTAACACAAACACTCACGCGATCCACTCCAGACTCCGACAGGTCAGTATGAGACGGCGGAGAGCGGGGACAGATCGGTCTGTGAAGGAGTTCAATCCCAGGTTCAGAACCGTCAGTGAGGGGATTGTACTGAGAGCTGAGGCGAGATCCTCGGCACAAGAATCTGTGAGACCGACAGCCTGCAGCCTAGGGATCAGAGAGTGAAATAACTGGAATCAGTAAATCCCCAGTGTTTATTAATGATATTAATAAACACTGAACATTATTATTAGTAACACTACCACATATACAAATTAGAGTGCTCTGTGTTTATTAATAATACTATTACTGACACTAATAATAATTTTCAGTGTCAGGCATCCGAAAACTATTAACACAATCTCACGCAGTCTGGTACTCACCGCAGTTGCTGTATTTTACAGGCCGGGTCACTCAGAGCCGCAGACAGCAGTTTCACTCCTGAATCTCCCAGTTCATTATTACCCAGGTCCAGAACCGTCAGTGAGCGGTTTGTACTGAGAGCGGAGGCGAGATCCTCGGCACAAGAATCCGTGAGACCGACAGCCCATAGCCTGGGGATCAGAGAGATAAATAACAGGAATCAGAGTAAATCCTCAGTGTGTATTAATAACACTATTACTGATACTAATAATAATATTTAGGGTTTATTCATAACAATATTACTGATATTAATAAACACTGAGCATTATTATTAGTGACACTATTACTGACACTAATAATAATCAGTGTTTATTAATAACACCATTACTGACACTAATAATAATGTTCAGTGCCATACATCCAGTGAATATAAAGACAATGTCACACAATCTGGTACTTACCGCAGTTCCTGTATTTCACAGTGTGGGTCCCTCAGAGCCACAGACAACAGTTTCACTCCTGAATCTCCCAGTTTATTGTGATCCAGGTCCAGAACCGTATGTGAGTGGCTTGTACTGAGAGCGGAGGCGAGATCCTCGGCACTGGAATCTGTGAGACCGACAGCACACAGCCTGCGGATCAGGGAGTGAAATAACAGACATCAGTGTATATCCCGGCTGTTCTGCTGAAGACAGGTGCACCTGAACTAGCCGCACCTCCAGCCAAGCTGTTCCATTACAGCTACAACGCTGGCATCTGCCCAGGCAATGTGGAAAACCGCCAAGGTATGTCTTGTCCACAAAAGGCAGGAAAAGTCAAATCCGATCAATTGCTGCCCTATCAGCCTACTATCAATCATCTGCAAAGTAATGGAAGGCTTTATCGCCTGTGCTGTCAACCGGCATTTACTCACCAATAACCTGCTGACTGATGCTCAGTTTAGGTTCCACCAGAACCACTCAGCTCCAGACCTCAGTACAGCCTTGGTCGTAACATGGACAAGAGTGCAGAATTCTGGAGTTGAGTTGATAGTAACTGCCCTCGACATCAAGGCAGCATTTGACCGAGTGTGGCATCAAGGAGCCCGAGTAAAACAATGGGAATAAGGGGAAACTGTCCTTTGGCTGGATTCATTCCTAGCACAAAGGAAGATGATTGTTGTCATTGGAGTTCAATCGTCACAGCTCCAGTACATTGCCTCAGGGCTGTGTCGGAGGCCCAACACGGATCAGTTGCCTCATCAATGACCTTGCCTCGTTCATAATGTCAACAGTGGGGATGTACTTTGTTGATTGCACAGTGTTCAATTCCATTCTCAACTGCTCAGATAATGGAACATTCCAGGCCCGGATACAGCAAGACCTTAATGACATTCAGGCTTGGGAAGAGAAGTGGTAAGTAACATTCTTAGCACACAATTACCAGACAATTACCATCTCTCCCAAGCAAGAGTCTAGCGAATTCGCCTTAATATTCAACGACTTTAATATCGTAAAATCCCCCATTAACATCCTGGGGGTCACCATTGAATGGAACCATTACTGGACAATCTACATAAATACTCTGACGACAACAGCGGGTCAGAGTCTGGGGATTCTGCAGCGAGTGTGTCAGCTCCTACTCCCCAAAGCCTTTCCATCATCTACAAGGCAGTACAGGGCAGTATGATGGAATGCTCTTTATTCGCCTGGATGAGTACATCTCCAACAACACTCAAGGAGCTCGACACCATCCAGGACAAAGCAGCCCGCTTGATCGCCACCACAGCTTAAACGTTCACTCCTTCCATCACCAATGTACCGTAGCTGCACTGGGTCCCATCTACCATCGCCACAAATCCTTTGGCAATACCTCCGAAACCCGTGAACTCTCCCACCTAGAAGGACAAGGGCAACAGACGCAGAGGAACACCATCACCTCCACGTTCCCCTCCAAGGGGACCTCATAGAAACGTTTAAAATTCTGACGGGGTTAGGCAGGTTAGATGCAGGAAGAATGTTCCCAATGTTGGGGAAGTCCAGAACTTGAGGTCACAGTCTAAGGATAAGGGGTAAGCCATTTAGGACCGAGATGCGGAGGAACTTCTTCACCCAGAGAGTGGTGAACCTGTGGAATTCTCTACCACAGAAAGTTGTTGAGGCCAATTCACTAAATATATTCAAACAGGAGTTAGATGAGGTCCTTATTACTAGGGGGATCAAGGGGTATGGCGAGAAAGCAGGAATGGGGTACTGAAGTTGAATGTTCAGCC
The DNA here is from genome assembly GCF_044704955.1 of Pristiophorus japonicus. Taxonomy (NCBI): domain Eukaryota; kingdom Metazoa; phylum Chordata; class Chondrichthyes; family Pristiophoridae; genus Pristiophorus; species Pristiophorus japonicus. The sequence continues at coordinate 69,594,948 of NC_091995.1, read as the reverse complement.
ATGAACTCATTGAATGGCGGTGCAGGCTAGAAGGGCCGAATGGCCTACTCCTGCACCTATTTTCTATGTTTCTATGTTTCTATGTAAGTTACACACAATCCTGACTTGGAAATATATTGCCATTCCAGTGGTTCAAGGCGGTGGCTCAGAATCATTTCTCAAGGGCAATTAGGGATAGGCCATAAATGCTGGCCTTGCCAGTCGCTCCCACATCCCGGGACGAATAAAAAAAATAAACACTTTATTATCAGTAATAGTTGTATTAATAAACAGTACCAGGAGGTCCAAGCGATAATAAGCTGCAAGCGCAAGGTATTTCTGAACTTGAAACAGCAACCCAACTCGAGAGCAAGAAAGCAGTTCTGCAGTCCGAGGTCCATGAAAAAACCTGCGACCTAAAGAACAGCTTGTGGGTGGAGAAAGCACAGGAGATCCAGCAGCTGGTTGACAACCACGATGTGCGAAGATTCGTTAGCATAGTCAAGACCACCTACGGCCCAAGGACACGGGGCACCATCCCACTGCTGGTCAAGAACGGGGAGGTACTCATCAGGAACTGAAAGGCAGTCAGTGCCCACTGGAAGGAGCACTTCGAAGATCTCCTTTACCGAGACTTTGTCTTCGACAGGAATGCCCTCGACCCATTCCCGCAGCATGCTACCCGCCAACATCTCAGCACAACCCCAGTCCTCCGTGAGGAAGAAAAGGCCATCCGGCAGCTGAAGAACAATAAGGCACCAGGAGCAGATGGAATTCCCGCCGAAGCATTAAAACATGGGCGGAGAGGCGCCATTGGCATGAATACATGACCTAATTTCCCTTATCTGGAAAGGTGACAGCATGCCAGGAGATCTGAGAACCGCCGTTATCGTGACCATCTTTAAGAATGGCGACAAGTCCGACTCCTAAAAGTGTAGAAAAATTGCCCTGCAGGGAATTTCATTGCAAGAATCCTCCTCAATCGTTTTCTCCCCGTGGCTGAAGAGCCCCTCTCAGTGTCGCAATGCGGATCCTGCCAAATAAGGGTAATAATGGACATGATCTTCATTGCTTGGCAATTACAAGAGAAATGCAAGGAACAGCACTAACCATTGTACACGGCCTTCTTTGACCTCACAAATGCCTTCGACACTGTCAACCCTTAGAGATTTTGGAACGTCTTCCTCCATTTCGGCTGCCCTGAAAAGTTTATCATCCTCCGCCTGCTCCACGATGACATGCAAGCCGTGATCCTAAACAGTGGATCCACCACAGACCCAATTCACGTTCGGACTGGGGTGAAGCAAGGCTGTGTCATCGCACCAACACTCTTCTCGATCTTCCTTCCTGCAATGCTTCCTCTTACCCACAGCAAGTTCCCTGCTAGAGTGGAGATAATTTACAGAACAAACGGGAATCTGTTCAAATTTGGCCGCCTCCAGTCCAGACCCAAAGTTGTCCCATCCTCTGTCATTGAAGTACAGTACGCAGGTGACGCTTGCTTCTGTGCACACTCGGAGGCCGAACTCTAAGCCTTCTTTAATACTTTCAGGGAGGCGTACGAGAGCATGTGCTTTACACTATACATTCGAAAGGCAAAGCTCCTCTCCACACACCACTGCTCCCCAGTCATCAAAATCCACGATGTTGCTGTATCCAGTGTGCCCTGCTTTTTCTTCATCACATAGAGAGTGAATCGAATTGGTTGAAGACTGGTTTCTGCGATGGTGGGGACCTAAGGAGGAGGACGATATGAGTCATTCACATGGTATTACTTGCTGAAGGTTGTTACAAAAGCTTCAGCCTTGTCTTTTGCACCCACGTGCAGGGCCCTGCCATTTTGAGGATGGGATATTCACGGAGCCTCTACCTCCCGTTTATTGTTGAATTGTCTTCCCCCATTCACGATTGGAAGTGCCAGGACCTCACAGCATTGATCTCATGAGTTGATCGTGGGATTTCTTTACTCTGTCCATAGCATGCTGCATTCGCTGCTTTGCATGCATGTAGTCCTGTGTTGCAGCTTCCCCAGGTAGGCACCTCATTTTAGGTGTGCCTGATGCTGCTTCTGGGATGCACTTCCGCACTCCTCATTGAACCAGCATTGGTCCACTGGCTTGATGTTAACGGCAGTGAGGGATGGGCCGAGACATGCGGGTACTGATTCTGGTGGAATGCATTCCTGCTGCTGTTTACCTCATGGATGCCCAGTTTTGAGCTGCTCGATCAGATTTAAATCTGGTACTTACACAAGTTTCTCTATTTTACAGTCCGGATCCCTCATAGCCACAGACAGCAGTTTCACTCCTGAATCTCCCAATTCATTATTACCGAGGTCCAGAACCGTCAGTGAGCGGCTTGGACTGAGAGCGGAGGCGAGATCCTCGGCACCAGAACCTGTGAGACCAACAGCCTGCAGCCTGGGGATCAGAGAGAGAAATAACTGGAATCAGAGTAATCATACATTTTATTAACAACACTATTACTGATACAATAATAATGTTCAGTGTCAGACATCCAGTGTTTATTAACACAATCTCAGACAGTCTGTTACTTACCGCAGTTCCTGTATTTTACAGTCCGGGTCACTCAGAGCCGCAGACAGATGTTTCACTCCTGAATCTCCCAGTTTATTGAAACTCAGGTCCAGAACCGTTAGTGAGCGGTTTATACTGAGAGCGGAGGCGAGATCTTTGGCGCAAGAATCTGTGAGACCCACAGCAAACAGCCTGGGAATCAGAGAGAGTAATAGCAGGAATCGGAGTAAATCCCCAGTGTTTATTAATAACACTATTACTGATACGAATAATTCAGTTGTCTTTACTAATAAGACTATTACTGACACTAATAACAATGTTCAGTGTTTATTAATAAGACTATTACTGAGACTAATAATAAAGTTCAGTCTTTATTAATAAGACTATTACTTATACTAACAATAATATTCAGTGTTTATTAATAACACTATTACTGATACTAATAATAATGTTCAATGTTTATCAATAACACTATTACTGATATTAATAAACACTGAACATTATTATTAGTAAAACTATTACTGAGGTTGAGCGTCGAAAATCGGGATTTCCGTGAAACAGAATTTTCCAGAACCCGGTTGGTGGCAGGGTCGTCCCGAATCGGTAAAATGTTCAGGAAACCGGACCCGCCGAACCTGGGGCCCCGCCGCGGCCCTTACCTCGGTCCCTCCTCACCGGCTCGCCGAAACAGCTCCACGGCGGCGGGGTCCTGCCTGGCCAAACCTGGACGGACTGGCGACACGAACAGTTCCTTGGAGAGCAGCTCTCCACCCTCTCGCCGTCCACCACTTTCTGACCTTCCGAAGTCTGGAAATACCCGAACATGGACTCGGGTGTTTCCGGATTTTGGACATCAGGAACACGTTCCGAAGTCCGGAAAAACACGAAACCAGGCTCGGACTCGGTCTCGAGGTTGCCGGATTTGGGACGTTCAACTGTAATAATGTTCCATGGCAGACATCCAGTTATTATAAACACAATCTCACGCAGTCTGGTACTTACCGCAGTTCCTGTATTTTACAGTCAGGGTCCCTCAGAGGCGCAGACAGCAGTTTAACTCCTGAATCGCCCAGTTCATTGCCACTCAGTCTAAACACACACAGACAGTGAGAAACAAACTGAACCAAACCCCGGATTTGAGAAATTTTTTATCTCAGATATTGCAGCAATCACTGAATGTACTTCAGGAATTTAATAATCCGGGTTTCCTATCACTGACCATGAATCTCACTCTCTCCAACTCTCTATGAATTCAAGGGCTGTTATTAAATGTATTAATTAAACAAAGTGCTGTCGGTGTGAAGCCTTACAATGTCCCTCACTCCAGTCTCATTCCCTGATGATCAGAATTTCCCTCCTGGAACTCAGTTACCGGACCCATCAAGTTTGGGAAAGTTTGTTTCATTTGTAAAGCTCCTTAAATAAGTTTTATAGGAATGGGGCGATTTTCCCAGAATTAAATGATAAAGTGATGATTCCGTGTGCTTTATACTCTGTGCATTATATTAATCAGTATAATATCTCGGGGTGAGTTATATTGTGAAATGGCGCAAACTGTTGCTGTATAATCCAGCCCCAGGATTTTATGTTCCAGGAGAGTTTAGGCTGTCCCGTTACAAGGTTTAAAATTCACTGTACTCGAAGTTAATAGAAGACGGGTCTCGCTCACTCTATTCCCTAATAAACTGGCTTCACATGTATTCCAGGTTTAACTGGCTCGAATGTTTTTGGGGAATTTTCGGAAGTTCTCTCCCCGAGCGGGGCCTCACACAATGGGGAATTCGAGGGTACATTTCCCCCGGTTTAACCTGGAGCTGCCCGCTGTGTGCGAGACCCCACCGCTGGCCCGTATGTGTCTGTACCACGGGGAAAATATCCCATACCACGATAGATTGGCCAGTGTATCTGTACCCCGAGGCTAATACCCCACACCACTCTAGATTGACCGGTGTGCGTCTGTACTCCGGGAATATTACCCCACACCACGCTAGATTGGCCGGTCTGTGTCTGTACACCGGGGATAATACCCCACACCACACTAGATTGGTCAATGTGTCTTTGTAACCCGTGATAATAGCCCACACCACGCCAGATTGGGCGGTGTGTGTCTGTACCCCGGGGATAATACCCCACATCACGCTCGATTGGGCATGTGCGTGTCTGCACCCTGGGGATAATCCCCAACGCCACGCTAGATTGGCCATGTGTGTGTCTGTACCCTGGGGATAATAACACACACCACGCTAGATTGGCCGGTGTGTGTCTGTACCCCGGGGATAATACCCCACATCACGCTAGATTGGCCATGTGTATGTCTGTACCGTGGGGATAATACCCGATGCCACGCTAGATTGGCCATGTGTGTGTCTGTACCCTGGGGATAATACCCCACACCACGCTAGATTGGGCATGTGTGTGTCTGTACCCCGGGGATAATACCCCACACCACGCTAGATTGGAACCCTTTTACCGGCAGGTTGAAGAACATTAATAGAATTCTTGTCCTAATGTTCAGGACTGTAAATAATTCTACGTTTTACAGATGCAAGAATTCTCGATTCCCCAATATTCCTAATCCAGGAAACGTCCCCCTCCAGAAGTCAGACTTTGCGCGGCATTGGAGCAAATATCTCAGTTAGTGATTTAAACTAGCGTTTAGTTCCGTTTTCCAGTTGAAACGCTGGTCCTGGAAAACATTAAATTAATTTTATCTTTAATGCCGGATTATATTATGTTTACATTGCGCTGTCCAGTTGTAATACATATTATTTATTTTAATTAGATTGTCAGATACTCATTGACCTGTATTTGCTGATCCGATAAGTCTGTAAAATCTCTTCTTGTCCACAAGGAAACGTTCTGGATTCTCCAGCCCTTAGGGAATTACTAACCGATCTTCTAATTATTGGTAATGTTTGTGTTGAATCTGCTTCTCTCTGGTTTAACTGAACTGTTTCTTTACCTTCGTTAATGAGCAACAACATAATCGTGACTGTTCGACAATTCACCTAACAGTTAGAGACAAATAAACAGTTACCTCAACACCTGGCATTTGTGCAGTATGGGTCCAAGCCTCTGGAGTCCTTCATACTGAATGTTGCAGTAGTCTACATCGAAGTGTTTAAATGTATCACAGAGTGCAACAACATGAGACAGGACTGCACAGTCAATCGGGGTCAATGTTATTCTACTAAATGTAAGTGTTTCCACAGATCCAACTGTGAGCTGAGCCAGTGTTGTATTCTGTGACTCAAACAAATAGTGGAAAGTGTTCAGGAGGTTCCTTTGACCAGTTTCACTCTGTATGTTCCCAATCTGTTCTTGAACCTTTTCCTTCACCCAGTCAATCACTCGGCAGATCGTTTGATGAAGAAATTTACCCAGAAACTCCTCCAGGGGTGCAGCTGTATGTGGGGTGGAGAGACCAGCAACAAAACGGAGAAATATCTCAAATCGCCCATCTTCCTTGCTGTGGGCTGCACGGAGGAGTTTAAGGATGTCCCCGGGATCGGGAGTGAGGAATTGTGTGAGTGCGGCTACAAACTCTTGGATGGTAAGGTGCGGGAAAGTGTACACCACGCTCCGGGCAGAATCCACTCTCTCCAAAAGTTCCATCATGAATCCAGACAGGAACGGGGAAGGTTGCAGATTGTACTGGATCAAATCTCCATTTCTGAACACAATCTTCTTCTCGGAGACTCCTCTGAAGGCCATCTCACCGAGCTTCAGTAACACATCACGGGGGCTTTCAATCTCTCGCCCGTGGTTTTTCAGAATGTTATAGATATAGTAGGAATATAGTTGGGTGATGGTCTTGGGAGCTCGCTGATGTTTCCTGTCTCTTTGTGTAAAGAAGGGACCCAGTGACAGACTGAGGATAAAGCAGTATGAAGGGTTGTAGCACATTGTGTATAGAATCTCGTTCTCCTCCACGTGTTTGAAAACAGCTGCTGCCACCGCCTGATCTTCAAAAAACTTGTTGAAATATTCCTTCCGTTCTTCACCAACAAATCCCAAGATTTCAGCCCAGACACTGATCTCAGCCTTTTCCAATAAATATAATGCAGTGGGGCGACTGGTCATTAGCACTGAACATCCTGGGAGCAGCTTGTGCTGTATTAAATTGTACACAATGTCAGACACTTCACACCAGTCTTCAGGATCTGCGCACCTGTACTGAGGTTCTGTATTTCTTCGATTGTCAGCAAAATCGATCGTGTCCTTGAATTCATCCAAACCATCGAATATAAACAGCAATCCCTCTGGGTTCCTCCAGAGCTCTCTTAGAATATTCCCAAAGTAAGGATACTGATCCAGTATCAGATTCCTCAGGTTTATTCTACAGTTAATAGCGTTTAAATCGCGGAATTTAAAGCTGAAAACAAATTGAATGTGTTGGTATATTTTCCCAGTTGCCCAGTCATGAACAATCTTTTGTACCAGTGTTGTCTTTCCAATCCCCGCGACTCCGCTCACTGCTGCTGAACTCCCAGAATTAGATTTGTTACGGGAAAAACTGCTCTGGAACAGTTGATCAGTTCGGATTTTCTCCAGTTCTCTCCGGAGATGTTTCTTTGTCCATTCTTCATGGTCTCGGCCTCTTGCCAGCAGTTCATGTTCCACAAATGTCCGATCTCGCACAGTAGAAATGACCGTTAGCTCAGCATATCGATTAACCAGCTGGAAACCCCTAACCTTCTCCTTTATTAAGATAGTATTCACGCTCAGTGTTTCAGTTTGTACCAGGAGTGTTTTCCTGTGTTTCTGTTGAACATCTTCAAATAGAACAGGCAGGAAGTGGTTTCAATATGCGTTATATTGATTTGAAAACATATTGTTTAGATCACATTAGTATTCACTAGAATCTTGCAAGATTTAATTCACAGCTTGAATAGACGTGTGTGTTAAAATTATATCTCAGTTAATGGAAACCTCACTAGAAAGTAAAAAATGCCCGAGAAATATTCACTTAACATGCAGATTTCTATGAAGGTGATATTTTCCTTCTGGTGGGTAATACTATTCTGTCTGCCCGGTATTATAGACATCACATTATAATCCACACATGATCCTGGTTATACGGTAGTTGAGGTTCTAGTGGGTCAATCTTTGAAACCATTCGTGCTGCTTATCTGCTGCAGAAATAGGAAATATGACATTGGATATCAGTTGTAGATGAACAGCCTGTGAATGGTCAGGAGTGCTACTGTTTCCAGATCAGACCTTGGTTTGTTATCTGGGCTAGTGTGTGCACTGGATGAGAGATAGACTGCGAATGGTCAGGAGCCCACTGTTATCAGCTCAGGCCTTGGGCAGGTTATCTGGGTTAATGTGCACACCGGAATAGAGAGGCACTGTGAATTAATAGAATACCTTATTATATCAGGCCTTGGACAGGTTATTTGCGGTAGTGTGCTCTGGATGTGGGACACACTGAATGGTCAGAGGTCTCACTATTAGACCAAGCCTTGAGCAGCGGATCTTGTGTATCGTGTTCAGAGAGATGGACAGTTGTCAATATACATAATACCCATTGTTATTATATTTGGATTCAGCAGGGTATCTGGATTAGTGTGTGCACTTGGTGCGGGGCAGACTGTGAATGTACAGAATATCCACTGTTACAGTATTGGGACTTGAGCAGTGTATCTGTGAGATCTGTTGATAGACCTACTACCCTGGACCCTCCGTAATTGTGAGCTCATTCTTAACTCTGCTGCAAACTCCGTAAAATTAAGCTCATACATAACTGCGCTGCTCATATCCTGACGCGCACCATGTCCCGTTCACCCATCACCCCTATATCAGCTCCCGTTCCGGTAATGCCACAATTAAATCATTCTCAGCCTAGTGTCCCAAAATCTCGAAGGCCTCGACCACTCCCTATCTCTGTAACCTCCTCCAGCCCAAGAAACCACAGAGATGTCTGCGCCCCTTCATATTCTGGCCTCTTGCGCATCCACGATTTTCACCATTCGACCTTTGGTGGCCGTGTCACCAGCTTCAGCACTCAGCTCTGGAAGTCCCTCCCCAAACCTCTCCTTACTGAGAGAGAGCACACTGTGAATTGACAGGAGATACATTGCTGCTGTTCCAGGACTGGGGCAGATTATTGGGGTATTGTGTGCACTGAGAGAGGGACAAACTCTGAATAAACAGGAGATACATTGCTGCTGTTGCAGGACTGAGGCAGATTATCTGGGGTATTGTTTGCACTGAGAGAGAGTGCACTGTAAATAGACCGGAGATAAATCGATGCTGTTTCAGGAAATTGGTAGATTACCTGGGGTATTGTGTGCACTGAGAGAGGGACAGACTGTGAATAGACAGGAGATAAATTGCTGCTGTTTCAGAATTAGGGCAGATTATCTGGGATATTGTTTGTCCTGAGCGAGGAGCAGAGAGTGCAGAGAAACGGGACAAATTGCTGCTGTACCAGAATTGGGTCAGATTTTCTGGGATACTGTATGCACTGAGTGAGGGGCAGACTGTAAATAGACACGAGATATATTGCTGCTGTTCCAGAATTGGGTCAGATTTTCTGGGGTATTGTGTGCACTGAGAGAGCTGCAGACTGTGCAGAGACAGAAGATAAATTGCTACTGTTCCAGGACTAGGACAGATTATCTGGGTAATTGTGTGCACTGAAAGAGAATCACACTGTGAATAGGCAGGTGATGAATTGCTGCTCATTCAAGACTAGGCAGGTTACCTGGGATTTTACGTGCACTGAGAGAGGATCACGTTGTGTATAGATGGGAGATAAATTAATGATTTTTCAGGACTGGGCAGTTTACCTGCACTGAGAGAGGATCACACTGTGAATAGACAGGCGATAAGTTGCTGCTTTTCAGGACTGGGGAGGTTACCTGGGATATTGCGTGCACTGGAAGAGCTTCACGCTGTGAATAGACGAGAGATACATTGCTGCTGTTCCACGTATGGGGTTGATTATTTGGGGTATAGTCTGCACTGGGAGAGGGCCAGACTGTGAATAGACAGGAGGTAAATTGCTGGTGTTCCAGGATTCGGGCACATTATCTGGGGAATTGTGTGCACTGAGAGAGTGAAATACTGTGCAGAGACAGGAGATAAATTGCTGCTATTACAGGACTGGGGCAGATTATCTGGGTAATTGTGTGCACTGAGAGAAGGACATATTATGCAGAGACAGGAGGTAAATTGCTGCTGTTTCAGGACTGGGGCAGGTTATCTGGGGTATTGTTTGCACTGAGAGAGGGGCAAACTGTGAGTAGAAAGGAGATAAATTGCTACTGTTTCGGGACTGTGGCAGATTAACTGGGGTATTGTGTGCACTGAGAGATAGCACACTGTGAAGAGACAGGAAATATATTGCTGCTGTTCCAGGACTGTGCAAATTATCTGGGGTATTGTGTGCACCGAGAGAGGATCATGCTGTGAATAGACAGGAGATATATTGCTGCTGTTTCAGGACTTGGGCACGGTATCTAGAGTTTGGTGTGCACTGAGAGAGGGACAGACTGTGCATAAACACGAGATATATTGCTGTTACTTCAGGACTGGGGCAGGTTATCTGGGAGATTATGAGCACTGAGAGAGGCGCAGATTATGAAAAGACAGTTGGTAAATTGCTCCTGTTCCAGGACTGGGGCAGATTATCTGGGGTATTTTGTGCACTGAGATAGGAACAGACTGCGCATGGACAGGAGATACAATATTGCTGTTCCAAGAATGAGGCAGATTACCTGGGTTACAGTGTGCACTGAGAGAGAGCGCACTGTGCATAGACAGGCGGTAAATTGCTATTGTTCCACGATTCGGTCCGATTATCTGGGGTATTTTGTGCACCGAGAGAGGGACAGACTGTGAATAGACAGGAGTTAAATTGCTGCTGTTCAAGGATTCGGCCAGATTATCTGGGGTATTATGTGCACTGAGAGATAGTGCACTGTGAATAGACCGGAGATAAATTGCTGCTGTTCCAGGAAATTGGCAGATTTGCTGGGGTATTGTGTGCACTGAGAGAGGGACAGACTGTGAATAGACAGGAGATAAATTGCTGCTGTTTCAGGATTCGGACAGATTATCTGGGTTGTTGTTTGCAACGAGAGAGGGGCACACTGTGAATAGACAGGAGATACATTGTGCTACTGTTTCAGGACTGGGTAGATTACCTGGGGTATTGTGTGCACTGAGAGAGGGGCAGACTGTGAATAGACAGGAGATAAATTGCTGCTGTTTCAGGATTCGGACAGATTATCTGGGTTGTTGTTTGCAACGAGAGAGGGGCACACTGTGAATAGACAGGAGATACATTGCTGCTGATTCAGAATTGGGGCAGATTATCTGGGGTATTGTGTGCACTGAGCGAGGAGCAGACTGTACAGAGACAGGGCATAAATTGCTGCCGTTACATAACTGGGTCAGATTTTCTGGGGTATTTTGTGCACTGAGCGGAGGGCAGACTGTGAACAGACAGGAGATACTTTGCTGTTGTTTCAAGACTGGGGCAGATTATCTGGCGTATTGTCTGCACTGAGAGAAGGGCAGACTGTACAGAGAGAGGAGATAAATGGCTACTGTTCCAGGACTAGTGCAGATTATCTGTGGTATTGTGCGCACTGAGATAGGATCACATTGTGAATAGACAGGAGATAAATTGCTGCTGATACAGGACTGGGGCAGATTTTCTGGGATTGAACCAGCACTTCTGTAGTCACATGATCACTCGTCAAGGTTACTGTCATTCTGATGTACAAAGGGGAAAGAGAAAGATGATTTAAGGTATCAGGAGTTGAAATTGAGGGAACGGTGAGGGGATTTGATATATTTTCTTTGTGCAAGAGACTTCGCTACTGAAACGTTTTAATGGACTTCACAACTTTTATGCAGGAAGGAGGCTCAGAATAAGGAAAATAATTAATTAATGGGAAAAAACTTAAGTCAGAAGAAAGGAAGTGAGAATAATGCTTCTACCCAAAGATTTATAGTGTGGGCGGACCCGGGACGGACACTAAAGCGACAATGTTACTGGGGTCCAGTGAGAATGGAACATTGTTCTGCGAATATACTGATAGGAGCGGTAGGAGAGTTCACTTCTAACAGGGAAAGTGTTATTTGGGCCCAATGGCCTTTGCTTGTCCATAATCATTCTCCAGCTATTTGTGTTTCAGAATTTGAGAACAATTTTTCGTAGTTTTACATATACACCCATTGAATGTGTTTTTATAACAGTCCTGAAATATCATCGATTAGAATCAGAAATAGAACTACTCCCACTTCGCTCAATGTAATGTTAGAGCAAAAACATGCACCGTTCATTTGAACCGTTCTATCTTTCATTGTCGTCTTAGATTCCTATGGTGAAACTTTGGGAAATTACAACTGTGTTTCCATTCGTCATTAGATTGGGTCTAAAAAGGACTCCTGAATTAAATAACTATTCTGTGAGTAGAATGCGGTTCTTCATTTCACTGTCGTTAGGAAGCTAGCCAATAAATTCCCAGTCACGCTGAACACTGCCTTTTCCTCACAAACCTCCACGGATTAATGTTCAACTGTATGAACATCTGTACACTTTCTCCATCCGATCGAACACTTTCTAACTTCTTGTACCGTGCTGTGAAATGATGATATTTTAATGGTTTGCATTGCACCTCCTAATTCCCTATAATTTACAGTGAGACAGATTTCAAGAGATGCAGGTAAAACTTAACGTTTGGTTGAAGGCATTTGATTTAAAGTGTATCTGATTCCTGCCAGGTGTGTATAGGCTTTCACAGTGTATCAGATTCCTGTCATGTATATATAATGGCTTTCCGTGTATCAGGAACCTTCCAGGTGTGTATGGGGTATCACAGTGTATCAGGATCCTGCCAGCTGTTTATGGGGTTTCAGTGTATCAGGAACCTGTCAGATGTGTATGGGGTTTCAAAGTGTGTGAGGATCCTGCCAGGTGTGTATCAGATTTCAGTGTATTAGCAACCTGCCAGGTGTGTATTTTGTTTCAGTATGTCAGGATTCTGCCAGGTGTATATGGGGTTTCAGGGTGCCAGGCGCCTGCCTGGTGTGTATGTGGTTTCAGTTTATCAGGATCCTGCTGGTGTGTATGTGGTTTCAGCGTATCAAGATCTAGCCAGGTGTATATGGTGTTTCACAGTGTATCAGGAACCTGCCAGGCGTGTATGGGGTTTCAGTGTATCAGCATCCGGCCAGGTGTGTATGGGGTTTCAGTGTATCAGGACTCAGCCAGGTGTGTATGGGGTTTCACAGTGTATCAGGATCTTGCCAGGTGTTTATGGGGTTTCAGTTTATAAGGATCCTGCCAGGTGTGTATCGGAGTTCAGTGTATCAGCAACCTGCCAGGTGTGTATTTTGTTTCAGTACGTCTGGACCCAGCCAGGTATATATGGGGTTTCAGGGTGGCAAGAGCCTGCCTGGTGTGTATGTGTTTTCAGCGTATCAGGATCCAGCCAGGTGTATATGATGTTGCACAGTGTTTCAGGATCCTGCCTGGTGTGTATGGGGTTTCAGCGTATCAGCATCCGGCCAGGTGTGTTTGGTGCTTCAGTGTATCAGCATCCGGCCTGGTGTGTATGGCGTTTCAGTGTATCAGTCTCCTGCCAGGTGTGTTTAGTGTTTCACATTATATCAGGATCCTTCCAGCTGTGTATTGGGTTTCACAGTGTAAAAGTTTACTGCCTGGTGTGTAAAGGATTTCACAGATTATCATGATTCTGCCAGTTGTTTATGCGGTTAGACAGTATATTAGGATCCTGCCAGGTGTGCGTTGGCTTTCAAAGTGTATCAGGATCCTGCCAGGTATCTATGGGGTTTCAGTGCATCAGGATCCTGCCAGTTGTGTATGGGTTTTCAGTGTATCAGGAATCTTCCAGATGTGTATGGTGTATCAGTGTGTATCAAGATGCTGCCAGGTGTGTATTGGGTTTCATCGTATCAGGAACTGCCCTGTGTGTATGGGGTTCGTCGGTAACAGGACCCTCCCAGGTGTGCATGCGATTTCAGTGTATCAGGATCCTACCAAGTGTATGGGGTTTAACAGTGTATCAGGATCCTGCCTGTTATGTATGAGGTTTCACAGTGTGCCAGGATCCTGTCAGGTGTGCATGGACTTTCAGAGTGTATCAGGGCTCTGCCAGGTATATATGGGGTTTCAGTGTAGCAGGATCTTGCCAGTTGTGTCTGTGTTGTCAGTGTATCAGGACCCGGCAGTTGTGTATTGGGGTTCCAGAGTGTATCAGGATGCTGCAATGTATGCATTGGTTTTCATTTCATTCGGACCTGCCCGGTGTGTATGGGCTTCAGCATATCAGGATCCAGCCAGGTGTATATTGGGTTCCACAGTGTATCAGGACTCTGCCAGGCGTGTATGGGGTTTCAGAGTATCAGGATCCTTTCGGCTGTGTATGGAATTTCAGAGCGTATCAGGATCCTGTCAGCTGCGTATCAGGTTTAATTGCAGCAGGATCCTACCAGGTGTGTATGGGGTTGCACCGTGTATCAGGATCCTGCTAGATGTGTATGGGATTTCACAGTGTATCAGGATCCTGCCAGATGTGTATGGGGTTTCACTGAATATCAGGAATCTGCCATGTGTGTATGCATTTGATAGTATATGAGGATCCTGCCAGGTGTTCATGGGCTTTCACAGTGCATCAGGATCCTGCCGGGTGTATATGTGGTTTCAGTGTATCAGGACCCTGCCAGTTGTGTGTTGGCTTTCAGTTTATCAGCATCCTGCCAGGTGTGTATGGGGTTCAACAGTGTATCAGGATCCTGTCTGTTGTGGATGGGGTTTCAAAGTGTATCAGGGTCCTACCAGGTGTACATGGGGTTTCACAGTGTATCAGGATACTGCCAGGTGTAGATGGGGTTTCCTAGTCTATCAGGATCCTGCCAGTTAAGCATAGGGTTTCCGAATATCAGGACCCTGCCAGGAGTGTATGGGTCTTTAGGGTATCAGGATCCTACCTGCTGTGTATGTGGTTTCAGATATCAGAAACCTGCCTGGTGTGTATGGAGTTTCAGTGTATCAGGATCCAGCCAGTTGTATATTGGGTTTCACAGTGTATCAGGATCCTGCCAGGTGTGTATGGGGTTTCAGTTTGTCCTGATCCAGCCAAGTATATATGGAATTTCGTAGTGCATCAGGATCCAGCCAGGCGTGTATGGGGTTTCAGTGTATCAGGACTCTCCCAGGTGTGTATGGGGTTTCACAGTGTATCAGGATCCTGGCAGGTCTGTATGGACTTTCAATGTATCAGGATCCTGCCAGGTGTGTATGGGGTTTCAGAGTATCAGGATCCCGTCAGCTGTGTATGGGGTTTCAGAGTGTATAAGGATCCTGCCAGGTGTGTATCAGGTTTAAGTGCATCATGCTCCTACCAGGTGTGTATAGGGTTTCACAGTGTATCAGGATCCTGCCAGGTGTGTATGTGGTTTCACAGTGTATCAGGACCCTGCCTGCTGTGTATGAGGTTTCACAGTGTATCAGGATCCTACCTGGTGTGTATGGGGTTTCACAGTTTATCAGGATTCTGCCAGCTGTGTAAGGTGTTTCAGTGTATAAGGATCCTGCCATTGTGTATCGGATTTCAGTGTATCAGGATGCTGCCAGGTGTGCATGGGGATTCACATTGTAACAGGATCCTGCCAGGTGTGTATGGGGTATCAGTGTATCAGGACCCTGCCAGGTGTGTATGGGGTTTCAGTGTATCAGAATCCTGCCAGGTATGTATGGGGTTTCCCCGACAAGTAGGATGCTGACAGGTGTGTATTGGGTTTGATTGTATCAGGACCTGCCTGGTGTGGATCAGTTTTCTCTGTATCAGGAAAAGACAGGAAGGAGATGAGTAAAAGTGGAAGGCAGAGAAACCCAAGGCAAAAAACAAAAAGGGCCACTGTACAGCAAAATTCTAAACGGTCAAAGTGTAATAAAAAGGCAAGCCTGAAAGCTCGGTGCCTCAATGCGAGGAGTATTCGGAACCCAGGAGAGGGCTCTGAGCTCGTTAGAGTTTGTGAGAGCTCAGATGAACAGTACCCCAAAAAAGAATGCAACAGGCAGGAGACAACAGAGCGGAGTAACACTGTAGTAAGTGTAAACCACAATGTGATAGGAAGGGACAATATGCATGAATATAAAGGGGCTGCAGGAGGAGTCAAAACTAAAAATCATGGTAGAAAAACTAGTATTAAAACACACTACCTAAACGCACGCAGCATTCGAAACAAAGTAAATGAGTTGACGGCACAAATCATTACAAATGGGTATGATATACTGGCCATTACAGAAATGTGGTTGCAGGGTAGCCAAGACTGGGAATTAAATATACAATTCGGAAAGATAGACAACAAGGGAAAGGAGGTGGGGTAGCTCTGTTAATAAAGGATGATATCAGGGCAGTTGTGAGAGAGGATATTGGCTCAAATGAACAAAATGTCGAAACATTGTGGGTGGAGATGAGAAATAGTAAGGGAAAAAAGTCACTGGTGGGCGTAGTTT
The DNA here is from genome assembly GCF_044704955.1 of Pristiophorus japonicus. NCBI lineage: Eukaryota > Metazoa > Chordata > Chondrichthyes > Pristiophoridae > Pristiophorus > Pristiophorus japonicus. The sequence continues at coordinate 69,578,928 of NC_091995.1, read as the reverse complement.
ATAGGCCCCCAAATAATAACTTCACGGTGGGGCTGACAATAATCAAGGGAATAATGGGTGCATGTGAAAAAGGAACGGCAGTAATCATGGGGGATTTTAACCTACATATCGATTGGTCAAATCAAATCATACGGGGTAGCCTTGAGGAGGAATTCCTGGAGTACATACGGGATTGTTTCTTAGAACAATATGTTACAGAACCTACAAGGGAGCAAGCTGTCTTAGATCTGGTCCTGTGTAATGAGACAGGAATAATAAACGATCTCCTAGTAAAACATCCTCTCGGAATGAGTGATCACAGTATGGTTGAATTTGTAATACAGATTGAGGGTGAGGAAGTAATGTCTCAAGTGAGCGTACTATGCTTAAACAAAGGGGACTAGAGTGGGATGAGGGCAGAGTTGGCTAAAGTAGACTGGGAACACAGACTAAACGGTGGCACAATTGAGGAACAGTAGAGGACTTTTAAGGAGCTCAACAAAAATATATTCCAGTGAAAAAGAAGGGTGGTAAGAGAAGGGATAACCAGCCATTGATACCAAGGAAATAAAGGAGAGTATCAAATTAAAAATCAATGCTTATAAGGTGGACAAGGTTAGTGGGAAACTAGAAGATTGGGAAAAGTTTAAACGACAGCAAAGAATGACTAAGAAAGCAATAAAGAAAGAAAAGATAGATTATGAAAGTAAATTTGCGCAAAACATAGAAAAAGATAGTAAAAGCTTTTACCGATACATAAAATGGAAAAGAGTGACTAAAGTAAATGTTGGTCCCTTAGAAGATGAGAAGGGGGATTTAATAATGGGAAATGTGGAAATGGCTGAGACCTTAAACAATTATTTTGCTTCGGTCTTCACAGTGGAAGACACAAAAACCATGCCAAAAATTTCTGGTCACGGGAATGTGGGAAGGGAGGTCCTTGAGATAATCACTGTCACTAGTGGGGTAGTGCTGGAGAGGCTAATGGGACTCAAGGTAGACCAGTCCCCCGGTCCTTATGAAATGCATTCCAGCGTATTAAAAGAGATGGCGGAAGTTATAGCAGATGCATTCGTCATAATCTACCAAAGGTTTCTGGACTCTAGGGTGGTACCAGCGGATTGGAAAGCAGCTAATGTAACGCCTCTGTTTAAAAAAGGGGACAGACAAAAGGCAGGAAACTATAGGCCGGTTAGTTTAACATCTGTAGTGGGGAAAATGCTTGAATCTATCATTAAGGAAGAAATAGCGGGACATCTCGATAGGAATAGTACAATCAAGCAGATGCAACATGGATTCATGAAGGGGAAATCATGTTTAACTAATTTACTGGAATTCTTTGAGAATATAACGAACATGGTGGAAAGAGGTGTACCGATGGATGTGGTGCATTTAGATTTCCAAAAAGCATTCGATAAGGTGCCACACAAAAGGTTACTGCAGAAGATAAAGGTACGCGGAGTCAGAGGAAATAGATTAGCATGGATCGAGAATTGGCTGGCTAACAGAAAGCAGAGGGTCGGGATAAATGGGTCCTTTTCGGGTTGAAAATCGGTGGTTACTGGTGTGCCACAGGATTCGGTGCTGGGACCACAACAGTTTACAATATACATAGATGACCTGGAAGAGGGCTCCTGCCAGATATGTCTGGGGTTTCACAGATTATCAGGATTCTGCCAAGTGTGTATTCGGTTTGACAGTGTATCAGGATTCTGCCAGGTGTGATGGGCTTGCACAGTCTATCAAGAATCTGCCAGGTGTGTATTGAGTTTCTCTGTATCAGGACCGTATCAGGTGCGTATGGGGTTTCAGTGTATCAGGAACCTGCCAGGTGTGTATGGGGTTTTACAGTGTATCAGGATCCTGCCAGGTGTCTATGGGATTTCATAGTGTATCAGGATCTTGCCAGGTATGCATGGGGTTTCACAGCGTATCAAGATTCTGCCAGATGTGTGCGGGGTTTCACAGTATCTCAACATCCTGACAGGTGTGTATGCGGTTTGAAAGTGTATCAGGATCCTGCCAAGTGTGCATGGGATTTCACAGTGTATCATGAGCCTGTCAGGTGTCTATGGGGTTTCAGTGTATCAGGATCCTGCCAGTTGTGTATGGGGTTTCAGAGTTTATCAGGATGCTGCCAGGTGTGCATTGGGTTTCATTTTATCAGGACATGCCCGGTGTTTATGGGGTTTCTCTGTATCAGAACCCTACCAGGCGTATATGGGGTTTGAGTGTATCAGGAACCTGCCAAGTGTGTATCGGGTTTCACTGTGTATCATGAGCCTGTCAGGTGTGTGTTGGGTTTTACAGTGTAACAGGCTCCTGCTAGGTGTGTATAGGGTGTCACAGTGTATCAGGATCCCGCCAGATATGTATGGGGTTTCAGTGTATCAGGATCCTGCCAGAGGTGTATGGGGTTTCAGAGTGTATCAGGATGCTGCCAGCTGTGAATTGGGTTTAATGTTATGAGGACCTGCCCGATGTGTATGGGGTTTCACTGTGTATCAATGATCCTGCCAGGTGTGTGTTGGATTTTACAGTGTAACAGGCTCCTGCTAGGTGTGTATAGGGTGTCACAGTGTATCAGGATCCCGCCAGATATGTATGGGGTTTCAGTGTATCAGGACCCTGCCAGAGGTGCATGGGGTTTCAGAGTGTATCAGGATGCTGCCAGCTGTGCATTGGGTTTTATTTTATCAGGATCTGCCCGATGTGTATGGGGTTTCTCTGTATCAGGACCCTACCAGGTGTGTATGAGGTTTCTGTTTATCAGGATCCTGCCAGGTGTGTATGATAGTTAAAAGTGCATCAGGATCCTGTCTGTTGTGTATGGGGTTTCACATTGTATCAGGATGGTGCCAGGTGTGTATTTGGTTTCAAAGCGTATCAGGATCCTTCCAGTTGTACATGGGGTTGCACAGTGCATCAGGATCGTGCCAGGTGTCGATGGGGTTTCCCAGTGTATCAGGATCTTGCCAGTTATGTATGAGGTTTTAGTGTATAAGGATCCTGCCAGTTGTGTCTGGGCTTTCAGTGTAAAGGACTCTGCAAGTTGTGTATTGGGGTTTCAGAGTGTATCAGGATGCTGCCAAGTATGTATTGGGTTTCATTGTATTATGACCTGCCCGGTGTGTGTGGGGTTTCTCTGCACCAGGACCCTTCCAGGTGTGTATGGGGTTTCAATGTATCAGGATCCTGCCAGTTGTGTATGGGTTTTCAAAGTATATCAGGATCCTGTCACTTGTACACTGGGTTTCAGAGTGTATCAGGATGCTGCCAGGTGTGTATCAGGTTTAAGTATATCAGATCCTACCAGGTGTGTCTGGGGTTTCTCAATGTATCAGGATCCTGCTAGATGTGCATGGGATTTCACAGTGTGTCAGGATCCTGCCAGGTGTGTATGGGGATTCACAGTTTATTAGGATCCTGCCAGGCGTTTATGGTGTTTCACAGTGTATTAATCACGAATCGATAAGAGGTTGAATCCTCGATTCCTAGCCGTTGCACTTCTGATTCCCACCTGCAGGCAACGTCTAAACAGATGGCTAGAATCAAACTTTCGGATGCTCAGGTGAAATAAATCTCGACATCATCACTTACCTTCCAGGTGAGTGGGTACTTCGGATAAACCTCGTCCGTAATTCATGTAATCAGATGGATCAAGACCTGTTTAAATCAATTAACATTCCTGTAATCAGATCTGTGTGATATTATATTAAAATCTGCAGTGTTTGAATCTCAAATTTATTGCTCTGTGTGATTTTACTGTACCTAGTTCCTGTATTTCTTTCAGTATTTTGTTAAACTTCGGCAACGAGTGGCACATTTTCACGCAGGATTGCCACATCACCCTTCGGGCCTTAGAGCCTTTCTCCATGACCAGATTGAGGAGAAGTTCGGAACTGTCCGCCCGGTTTCCCTTCTCCGCGAGCTCAGTCACATTCTGTAAAGAATAATAATGAATATATTGAGGAGCGGAGTGAAAGACAAACACTGAGAATGAGAAAGAAAGTATCTGCTCAATGATGGGATCTCCCAGTTGTTTTGAGAACAGAAAGCAGTCACTAGCCCAGATGCTGATCCATCCTGAACATGAGACTAAAAGCCGACACATCCCTCGGTCCTGGAGCTTACATCCTACGGTTCTCAAAAAAAGGTGGCTGCAGAGGTAGTGGATGCATTAGTTTTCATCCTTCTCAATTCGCTAGATTCTAGAAATGTGCAAGTGGATTGGAAGGTAACCAATGTATCACTGATATTCAGGAAAGGAGGGAGAGAGAAAACAGGGAACTACAGACCAGTTAACCTGACTTCAGTCGTCGGGCAAATTCTGGAATCTAGGCACTTCGATAAACTTAGCAAGATTGGGCAGAGTCAACATATTTTTATGAAAGGGAAATGGTGCTTGACACATTTATTGAAGTTTTTTCAGGACGTAGTATAATTGTATTTCGAAAAGGCATTCTATAAGATGCCACATAAAACGTTATTACACAAGATAAGGTCTCTTGGGATTGGAAGTAATGTATTTTTTTAAACCTTGGGCGTTGGTGTAAATTAAGAGCCGTGATTTAAAATTAAAAATAGAGATGTCATACTTCTAAGCTAAAAAACCTCATTAATGAAATAAAATATACATATATATTGTTTTAAGTTTTTACGTTATTTTTTGCTAAATATTTCATAGCGTATAAAATAGAGGCTAAGGACAGATTGGTCAACAGCTGCTGAGTATGTTATAAAGTTAATTTATGCTCGATAGTTCCGAGTCGATTAACTAGAGGGATGACAGGGCAGCTCATTCCCGTGGAGTGCACATCCTGTGCGATTTGGGAACTCCTGCATGCTTCGTGTAGCCTGGACGACCACGTATGTGGGACGCATCACCAAATGCAACAACTTGAGATCCGCATTTCGGAGCTTGAGCGCGGCTGGCATCACTGCGGTGCATCCACGAGACTGAGAATTTCGTGGATTGCAGGTTTCTAGAGATGGTCACCCCGCAGTTAAAGAGCGTGTAGGCAGAGATAGAGGGGGTGAACAACAGACAGAACAGGAGGACGAGGCAGGTAGTGCAGGAGTGCCCCGAGTCCATCTCGCTCTCCATCCAATATTCTGTTCTGAGTACTGGTGAAGGTGATGGTGCCTCTGGGGAGTGCAGCGAGAATCATGTCTACAGCTTCAAGAGTGGCTCATCTGCACAGGGTGGGGAGGAAGAAGAATGCAAGAGCTATAATGGTAGGGGATTCAATAGTCAGGGGAGCAGACAGGCCTTTCTGCGGCTTCAGACTTGACTCTAAGGTGGTATGTTGCCTTCTTGGTGCCAGGGTCAAGGATATCACCTGCAATAGAGTGTGAATAGCCAGAGGTCGTGGACGATATCGGTACCAATGACAGAGGTAGAAAGAGGGGTGCGGTTCTTCAGGCATGTTTGAGAGAGATAGGAGAGAGATTAAAAAGCAGGATCTCAAAGGTAGTAATCTCAGGATTACTGATAATGTGACGTGCTAGTTAGTACAGACTTAAGCGGACAGAGAAGCAGAATGCGTGGCTGGAGAGATAGTGCAGGTCGGAGGGTTTAAGATTCCTGAGGCATTGGAAACGATTCTGGGGGAGGTGGGGCACGTACAAGTTGCACTTCAACAGAGCCGGGTGCAGAATCCTCACGGGTGGTTTTGCTAGTGCTGATGGGGAGGGTTTAAAGTAGCTTGGCAGTGGGATAGAAACTGGAGAATTGAATCAGTGGGGAGAGAAGCAAAGCTAGAATTGGTCAGCACAAAGGAAGGCATTTAATTTGGAAGACAGAGGAAAAAAGGGCTAGAAAATAGACAACAGGGGAGTTCGGCATAACTAAATGGTATATACTTCATTTTTAGGGCTATAGGGAATAAGGCAGAAGAGCTGAGAGCACAGACAGACATTGGGAGTAGGACATTATATATATTACTAAGACGACTGAAAGAAGGGCATGTATGACAGCTCAACATTCCCGGTTACAAGGTTTTCAGATGGGATCGACGGTGGCTATCGTTTTAATTCAAGTAAAAAATTACATCTGTAAGGATGGATATGATATGTCAAAGTGATAATCAAATGAGATCATATGGGTTTTTGAAGTACAAAAATGGGGCGACCACACTATGAGACATGTACTATAGACGCCCACACAGTCAAAAGGAGATAGAATAACAAATATGTGGGCATTTACTGCGAAGTGCAAAACGTATAAAGCTGTAATAGTAGGGGATTTCAACTATCCAATATTAATTGTAAAAGGGCAGTATGAAACATAGAAACATAGAAACATAGAACATTGGTGCAGGAGTAGGCAATTCGGCAATTCGAGCCTGCACCAACATTCAATAAGATCATGGCTGATCATTCACCTCAACAACCCTTTCCAGCTTTCTCTCCATACCCCTTGATTCCTTTAGCCATAAGGGCCATATCTAACTCCCTCTTGAATATATCCAATGAACTGGCATCAACAACTCTCTGCGGTAGGGGATTCCACAGGTTAACAACTCTCCGAGTGAAGAAGTTTCTCCTCATCTCAGTCCTAAATGGCTTACCCCTTATCCTTAGACTATGTCCCGTGGTTCTGGACATCCCCAACATCGGGAACATTCTTGCTGCATCCAACGTCAATTCCCGTCAGAATTTTACATGTGTCTATGAGATCCTCTCTCATTCTTCTAGACTCCAGTAGATACAAGCACATTCGATCCAGTGTCTCATATGTCAATCCTGCCATCTCGGGAATCAGTCTGGTGAACCTTCTCTGCATTCCCTCAATAGCAAGAACGTCCTTTCTCAGATTAGCAGACGAAAACTGAACACAATATTTCAGGTGAGGCCTCACTAAGGCCCTGTACAACTGTAGTAAGACTGCCCTGCTCCTATACGCAAATCTCCTAGCTACGGAGGCTAACATACCATTTGCCTTCTTTACAACCTGCTGAAATTGCATGCCAACTTTCAATGAATGATGTATCAAGACACCCAGGTCTCGCTGCACCTCCACTTTTCCTAATCTGCCGCCATTCAGATAATATTCTGGTTCGTGTTTTTCCCACCAAAGTGGATACCCTCACATTCATCCACATTATACTGTATCTGCCACGCGTTTGCCCTCTCACCTAAACGTTCCAAGTCACCCTGAATCCTTTTAGCGTCCTCCTCACAGCTCACACTGTCATCTGCAAACTTGGAGATATTAAACTTAATTCCCTCATCCAAATCATTAATGTATATTGTACATAACTGGGGTCCTAGCACAGAGCCCAGCGTCACCCCACTAGTCACTGCCTGCCATTCTGAAAGGACCCGTTTATCCCGAATCTCTGCTTCCTGTTTGCCAACCATTTCTCTATCCACATCAGTGCATTACCCCCAATAACATGTGCTTTAATTTTGCACACCAATCTCTTGTGTGGAACCTTGTAAAAAGCCTTTTGAAAGTCCAAATACACAAGATCCACTGGTTCTCCCTTGCCCACTCTACTAGATACATCCTCAACAAATTCTAGAAGATTTGTCAGGCAGGATTTCCCTTTCATACATCCAAGCTGACTTGGGCTGATCCCGTCACTGCTTTCCAAATGTGCTGCTATTTCATCTTTAATAATTGATTCCAACCTTTTCCCCACTACAGATGCCAGGCTAACCGGTCTATAATTACCCGTTTTCTCTCTCTCTCCTTTTCTTAAATGTGGTGTTACAATAGCTACCTTCCAGTCCATAGGAACAGTTCCAGATTCGATAGACTGTTGGAAATTGATCACCAATACATCTATTAGTTCTACGGCTACTTCCGTACATACTCTGGGATGCAGGCTATCAGGCCCCGGGGGTTTATTGGCCTTCAATCCCATCAATTTCCCGAACATAATTTCCTTCAGTTCCTCCTTCTCACGAGACCCTCGGTTCCCTAGTATTATGGGAAGGTAATTTGTATCTTCCTTCGTGAAGACAGAACAAAAGTATTTGTTTAACTCGTCTGCCATTTCTTTGTTTCCCATTATAAATTCACCTGAATCTGACTGCAAGGCACCTACGTTTGTTTTCACTAATCATTTTCTCTGCCCATATCTATAGAAGTTTTTCCAGTCAATTTTTATGTTCACAGCAAGCTTCCTCTCATACTCTATTTTCCTCTTCCTATTAAACCCATTGTCCCCCTCTGCTGTATTATAAAATTCTCCCAGTCCTCAGGTTTGCTGCTTTTTCTGGTCAATTTATATGTCTCTTCCTTGGATTTAACACTATCCTTAATTTCCCTTGTTAGCCACGGTTGAGCCAACTTCCCCGTTTCATTTTTACTCCAGACAGGGATGTACAATTGTTGATGTTCATCCATGTGATCTTTAAATGTTTGCCATTGCCTATCCACCGTCAATCCTTTAATATCACTCCCCAGTCTTTTCTAGTCAAGTCACATCTCATACCATTGCAGTTACCTTGCCCCAAGTTCAGGACCCTAGTCTCTGAATTAACTGTGTCACTCTCCATCTTAATAAAGAATTGTACCATATTATGGTCACTCTTCCCCAAGGGGCCTCGCACAACAAGATTGTTAATTAGTAATTTCTCATTACACATCACCCCATCTAGGATGGCCAGTCCCCCAGTTGGTTCATCGAAATAGTGATCGAAAAAACCATCCCGAATACACTCCAGAAAATCCATAACCAGCAACGGCACCCCACCTCCTTTTCCTTTCTGTCTATTCTACCCAAATGTTGAATACCCCTGGATATTGAGTTTCCAGCCTTAGTCACCCTGGAGCCATGTCTCCGTGCTGCCAATTACATCATATCCGTTAACTGCTATCTGCGCAGTTAATTCATTCAACTTATTCCGAATACTCCTCGTATTGAGGCACAGAGCCTTCAGGCTTGTCTTTGTAGCACACTTTGCCCCTTTAGAATTTTGCTGTAATGTGGCCCTTTTGCTTTTTGCCGTGGGTTTCTCTGCCCTCCACTTTTACTTTTCTTCTTTCAATCTTTTGCTTCTGCCCAAATTCTACTTCCCTCTGTCTACCTCCATAGGTTCCTTTCCGCCTGCCATATTAGTTTAACTCCACCCCAACAGCACCAGCTAACACTCCCCCAAGGACATTGGTTCCAGTCCTGCCCAGGTGCAGACCGTCTGCTTTGTACTGGTCTCACCTCCCCGAGAACCGATTCCAATGTCCCAGGAATTTGAATCCCTCCCTTCTGCACCACTCCTCAAGCCACGTATTCAACTGAGCTATCCTATGATTCCTACTCTGACTAGCATGTGGTACTGGCTGCAATCCTGAGTTGATACAGAGGGTGCAGAATTCCTAACATGCATTCAGGAGAACTTCCGTAGCCAGCATGTAACAAGCACAACAAGGGAGGGGGCAATTCTGGACTTGGTTTGGGGGGCTGAAGAGCGGCAAGTGGAAGGGGTATCAGTGGGAAATAATTCTGGTGCCAGTGATCATAATTCAGTAAAATTTAGGTTAGTTATGTAAAGGACAAGGAAATTAAGTTCTCAATTGGGGTAAAGTCAATTTCAGTGTTGGCACAGTGGGAGGCATTCAAGGAGGAGATCCTGATGTACACAGCAAGTATGCTCGATTAACTAAAAGGTGGGGGTTCTAACCAAGCTAGAGCCCCCTGGATGTTTTGGGACAGACAGGGATATATAGAAAAAAAGCGAAGCTTATGACAAATACCAATAAATCAATACTGCAGAGGTATATAAGGAATGCAGGGGTGGATACAAAGATATATCAGAGAAACAAGGAAAGGGCATGAAATAATGTTGGCAAGAGAAATCATGGAAAACCTGAGAGCAAAAGGAAAACTAGAAAAAGGGTGGGGCCTATTAGAGACCATAAAATATATCATTGTGTGGAGGCAGAAGACGTGAATATGATTCTTAATGAATACTTTGCATTTGTTTACACAACGAGAGGGGCGATGCAGACTTTGCAATGAGGGAGGAGATGTGTGAAATATTAGACAAGTTAAATATGGAGAGAGAGGAAGTATTATGAGGCTTAGCATTTTTGAAAGTGGATCAATCCCCAGGCCCGGATCCAATGTATCAAAGGTTGTGAAAAGAATCACAAGAGGAAATAGCAGAGGCTCAGTTTGGTGCCAGAGGACCGTTAATGCTGCACCTTTGTTTAAAAAGAGAGAAAGAGATAGACCGAGTAATTACAGGCCAGTCGGACTAATCTTGGTGGTGGGAAAAATACTGGAAAACATCCTGAGGAGCAGGATAAATATTCACTTGGAAAGACATGGATTAATCAATGTCAGTCAATATGGCTTTGTTAAGCGAAGATCGTGTCTGGCTAACTTGATTGAATTATTCGAAGATGTAACAGGAGGGATGAAGATGGCAGCGCCTATGATGTAGTGCATATGGATTTTAGCAACATTTCTGATGAGGTCGCACATGGCACATTTTCACGAATGTAATAGCCCATGGGATCCAGGGCATGGTGGAAAGTTCAATCCAAAATTGGCTCAGAGGCATAAGGCGAACGGTAATAGTTGATGGATGTTTTGTGAATCGATGGCTGTATCCAATGGGGATCCACTGGGCTCAGTGCTGGGTCGCTTGCTTTTTTGGTATATATATGTGACTTGAACTTGAATGTTGGGGATATGATTAAGTTTGCAGATGACATTAAAATAGAGTGTGTGGTTAATAATGAAAAACATCTGCGGACTACAGGACGATATCAATGTACTGAACAGGTGCGCAACAGCGGCAAATGGAATTCAATAATTGTGAGATAATGCTTCTCGAGAGGTGTAACAAGGCAAGGGATTACGCATTAAATGGCACAACACTGAATAGTGTAGAGGAATAAAAGGGACATTGGAGTCCATGTGCACTGATACCCGAAGGTATCAGGGTTGATAGATATGGTGGTTCAGAAGGCATACGAAATACTTGCCTTGATTTGTCGAGGCATGGAATGCAAGAGCAAGGTGTTTATGCTTCAACTGTATAAAACACTGTTTAGGCCGCACTGGTGTACTGTGTGTAGTTCTGATCACCACATTACAGGAAAGATGTGATTGCACTGGAAAGGGTGCAGAGCAGATTTACAAGAATGTTGCCTATCCTGGAGGATTTTGGCTGTGAGTAAAGATTGGAGAAGCAAAGTCTGTTTTCTTTGGAACAGAGGCGGCTGAGGAGAGACCTGATTGAAGTGTATAAAATTATGAAGGGCCAGAATAGAGTGGATAGGATGGACCTGTTTCCCTCGGCAGAGGGGTCAACAACAAAGGTGCATAGACTTTAAGTAATCGGGAAAGTTTTAGAGGAGATATGAGAGGACATTTCTTAACCCAGAGGCTGGTGGGGGTCTGGAACTCATTTCCTGAAATGATGGTGGAGGCAGAATCCCTCACCACATTTAAGAAGTCCTTGAATGTGCACTTAAAGTGCTGTAACCTGTAGGGCTACGGACCAAGAGCTGGAAAGTAGGATTAGGCTGGATAGCTCTTGTTCGGGCGGCACGGACGAAATGGGCCAAAATGGCCTCCTTCCATGCTGTTAATTTCGGTGATACTATAATTAGCATGGATAAAGAATTGGTTAACGGACAGAAAACAGAGTAGGGATAAGCTGGTCTTTTTCAGGTTGGCAGGCTGTGACTGGTAGGGTGCCACAAAGTTCAGTGCTGGGGCCTCCGGCATTTAATCTCTATATTAATGACCTAGATGAATGGAGCGAGTATAATGAAACCAAGTTTGCTGACAATGAATATCTAGGTGGGACAGTAAGCTGTGAGGATAACACCGTCTGCAAAAGGTATAGATAGATTACGTGAGTGGTCAATAAGCTGGCACATGGAGTATAATGTGGGAAATCTGTGGTTAATCACTTTGTTGGAAGAATAAAAGAAGAGAATATTTTTTTAAATGGTGAGAAACTTTTAAATGTTGGCGTTCAGAGAGATTTGGGGGTCTTTGTGCCTGTAACACAGAAAGCTAGCAGACTGTTCCAGCAAGAAATAAGGAAGGCAAATGGCATGTTGTCATTTATTGCAAGGGGGTTAAGTATAAGAGTTAGGAAGTATTGCTACAATTCTACAGTCTCATTACTTAAGGAAGGATATTCTTGTCTTGGAGGCAGTACAACGGAGGTTCTTTAGATTGATTCCTTGGAAGAGAGGGCTGTCTTATGATGAGAGATGGTGTAGAATCGGCCCATACTCTCTGCAGTTTAGAAAAATGAGAGATGATCTCATTGAACTAAATCTGCTCTGTACCCTCTCCAGTGCAATCACATATTTCGTGTAACGTGGTGACCAGAACTGCACGCAGTACGGCAGCTGTGGCCTAACTAGTGTTCTTTTTCTACAGTTTAAGTATAACCTGCCTTGTATTCTATGCCTCGGCTAATAAAGCAAGTTTTCCATATGACTTCTTAACCACCTTATCTACCTGGACTGCTACCTTCAGGGATCTGTGGACCTGCACTCCAAGATCCCTTTGTTCCTCAACACGTCTCAGTGTCCTATCATTTAATGTGTATTCCCTCGCCTTGTTTGACCACCCCAAGTGCATTATTTCACACATCCCCAGATTACGTTCCATTTGCCACTGGGCTGCCAACCTGACCAGTGCATTGATATCTTCCTTCTGTCTACAGCTTTCTTCTCAATTATCAACCACACAGCCTATTTTAGTGTCATCTGCAAACTTCGTAATCATACCCCATAATTTCAAGTCTAAATCATTGATATATACCACAAAAGGCAAGGGACCAAGCATTGAATCCTGTGGAACACCAATGGATACAGCCTTCCAGTCACAAAATACCCATTAGTCATTACTGGGTCCTTCCTGCCTCTGAATCAACGTTGCCCTGGATCACATGGGCTTTTACTTTCGTGACCAGTCTTCCATGTGGAATTTTATCAAAAGCCTTGCTAAAATGCATATACACTACATCAAATGCACTGCCCTCATCGAGACTCCGAGTTACCTTCTCTCAAAATGCCATCAAGTTAGTCAGCCACGACCAGCCCATAACAAATTCATGCTGACTGACCTTCTTTAATCCGTGTCTTTCAAAATGAACATTTATCCTTTCGTTAAGAAATGTTTCCAGTAATTTGCCCACCACCGAGGTGAGGCTGACCAGCTTATATTTACTCGTTCAACCCTTTCTCCCTTTTTAAACAAAGGTACCATGCTAGCAATCCTTCAGACCTCCAGCAACATACGTGTAGCCAGAGAAGATTGCAAAATGATTATCAGAACCGCTGCTATTTCCTCTTTTGCTCCTCCCGACAGCCTGGGTACATTTCATCCGGGTCTAGTGATTTATCGACTTTGAAAACAGTTTTACCCCTTAATATTTCCCCTTTCACTATATTTATTTCATCTAATAATTCACACTCTTTCTCCACGATGGCAATGTCTTTTGTGTAAACAGATGCAAAGTATTAAATTAAAGCCATACCGACGTCTTCTGCCTCCACAAAAATGTTACCTTTATAGAAACATAGAAACATAGAATATAGGTGCAGGAGTAGGACATTCGGCCTTTTGAGCCTGCACCACCATTCAATACGACCCTGGCTGATCATTTACCTCAGTACCCCTGTATTGCTTTCTCTCCATACCACTCGATCCCTTTAGCCATAAGGGCCATATCTAACTCCCTCTTGAATATATCCAATGAACTGGCATCAAGAACTCTCTGCAGCAGGGAATTCCACAGGTTAACAACTCTCTGAATGAAGAAGTTTCTCCTCATCTCAGTCCTAAATGGCCTACCCCTTATGCTAAGATTGTGTCCCGTGGTTCTGGACTTCCCCAACATCGGGAAAATCCTTACCGCATCTAACCTGTCCCGTCCAGTCAGAATCTTACATGTTTCTATGAGATCCCGTCTCATCTTTCTAAACTCCAGTGTATAAAGGCCCAGTTGAACCAGTCTGTCCTCATTCGTCAGTCCAGTCATCCCTGGAATCAGTCTGGTGCACCTACGCTGCACTCCCTCAATAGCAAGAACGTCCTTCCTCAGATTGAGAAACCAAAACTGAAGACAATATTCCAGGTGAGGCCTCACCAAGGCCCTGTACAACTGCAGTAAGACGACCCTTCTCCTATACTCAAATCCCCTAGCCATGAAGGCCAACATGCTACTTGCCTTCTTCACCGCCTTCTGTATCTGCATGCCAACTTTCAATGACTGCTGAATCATGACACCCAGGTCTCGTTGCACCTCCCCTTTTCCCAATCTGCCGCCATTCAGATAATATTCTGCCCTCGTGTTATTGCCTTAAAAGTGGATAACCTCATATTTATCCACATTATACTGCATCTGCCATGCATTTGCCCACTTACCTAACCTGTCCAAATCACCCTGCAGCCTCTTAGCATCCTCCTCACAGCTCACACCGCCACCCAGTTTAGTGTCATCTGCAAATTTGGAGATATTACATTCAATTGCTTTATCCAAATCATTAATGTAGATTGTAAAGAGCTGGGGTCCCAGCAATGATACTTGCGGCACTCCACTAGTCACTGCTTCCCATTCCGAAAAGGACGCATTTATACCAACTCTCGGTTTCTTGTCTGCCAACCAATTCTCTATCCACGCCAGTACATTACCCCCAACACAATGTGCTTTGATTTTGCACACCAATCTCTGATGTGGGACCTTGTCATAGGCCTTTTGAAAGTCCAAATACACCACATCCACTGGTTCTCCCTTGTCCACTCTACTAGTTAGATCCTCAAAAAATTCCAGAAGATATGTCAAAATGATTTCCCCTTCATAATTCCATGCTGACTTGGACCGATCCTGCCACTCCTTTCCAAATGCACTGCTACTTCATCCTTAATAACTGATTCCACTACTGATGTCAGTCTAACAGCTCGATAAATACCCCTTTTTTCTCTCCCTCCTTTTTTAAAAAGTGGTGTTACATTAGCTACCCTCCACTGATCACGATTTGATAGACTGTTGGAAAATGATCACGATTTGATAGACTGTTGGAAAATGATCACCAATGCATCCACTATTTCTAGGCCCACTTCCTTAAGTAATCTGGGATGCAGACAATCAGGCCTCGGGGATTTATCGGCCTTCAATCACGTCAATTTCCCCAACATAATTTCCCGCCTAATAAGAATATCCTTCAGTTAATCCTTCTCTCTAGACCCTCGGTCCCCGAGTATATCCGATAGGTTATTTGTGTCTTCCTTCATGAAGACAGAAGCAATGTATTTAATCAATTGGTCTGCCATTTCTTTGTGATCTTTAATAGGCCCTGCACTTTCTTTAGTTTTCCACTTGCTCTTAATGTATTCATATAGCATCTTGGGGTTTTCTTTGATTTCACTTTCCAAAATTGTTTAATACTTTTTACTTTTTAATACTCTCTTTGCTTTCCTAATTTTACTGTCATCTGCAAACTTCTTAATCAGACTACATATATTCAATCTATATCATTCATATATACCACAACAAGAAAGGGACCCAGTACTGAGCCCGGCGGAACCCCACTGGAAATATCCGTCCAGTCACAAAAACTTTGCAAATGTCGGTGAGTCAGTAGGCACTGTGAAGTCCGCAAGTCAGTAGGCCCTGTGAGGTCGGCCTTTGGTAGGCCCTTTAAGGTCGGCGACTCGGTCGGCCCTGTGAGATCGACGAGTCGGTCCGCCCTGTGAGGTCACTGAATCTGTAGGCCCAGTGAGGTCGTCGAGTCGGTAGGCCACGTGATGACGGCGAATTAGTAATCCCTGTGAGGTCGGCGAGTAGTTAGCCCCTGTGAGGTCGGCGACTCTGCAGTTGTGAGGCTGGGAGTTTGGAGGCCGAGAGGTCGGGAGCCCAAGAGATCGGTGAGTTCGGGAGGACACAGAGATCGGTGAGGTGAGTTGGTAAGTAGTGCTCTTTTCTCTATTTCTATTTAAGTATGTTTGAAACTCTATAAGGCTAACTAGAGGGATGGCAGTGCAGCTCAGTCTGGTGGAGTGCACATCCTGCGCCATGTGGGAAGTCCTCGATGCTTCACGCAGCCTAGACAAGCATGTGTGCACTAGGTGTCTCCAACTTCAACTGCTTGAGTTCCGCGTTTTGGAGTTAGAGCAGCGGATGGAGTCAATACGATGCATCCGTGAGGCTGAGAATTTTGTAGATAGCACGTTTCAGGAGGTGGTTACCCCGCAGTTGAAAGGCGTGCAGGTAAAGGGGAAGTGGGTGACCATCATACACAGTAAGTGTGCTCGGCCGGTACCGCAGGAGTCCCCCCGTGAGTCCATTTCGGTTTCAAATCGATATTCACTTCTGATTATCGGTAACAACGATGGTGCCTCTGGGCAGTGCAGCCAGAGCCAATTCCAAGGCACCACAGGTGGTTCAGCGACATAATTGGGAGTGATGAAGAACCAAAGAGCCCTCGTGATCGAGGATTCTATAGTTAGGGGAACAGACAGACGTTTCTGCGGCCGTAGACGTGACTGCAGAATGTTTTGCGCCTCTCTGGTGCCCAGGTCACGGATGTCACAGAAAGGACGGAGGTCATCCTGGGAGTTCGGGGTGTGGGTATACAGCTAGACGTCGTGGTCCATATCGGGACCAATAACATAGGAAAAATGAGGGATATGGTCCTCAGGAAGAAATGAGGGAGCTTGGAAGAAATATAAGGGTAGGACCTCAAAGGTAGTAATCTCCGAGTTATCACCGGTACCACGTGCTAATGAGTATAAGCATAGAAGGTTAGAGAGGATGTATCCTGCCTAGAAAGTTGGTGCAGGACGGAGGGCTTTAAATACTTGATGCATTGGGACCGCTTCTGGGGCAGATGGGACCTATACATACCGGACGGGTTCCACCTCAAAAGCGCTGGGACCAATATACTTGCGGAGAGTTATGCTAGTGCTGTTGTTTAGAGTTTAAACTAGTTTGGCAGGGGAATGGGCACCTGAGAACGAATTCAAAAGAGAAGGATGTAAAGCAGAAATTGGATAGCAACAATCTAGAAATGAATCTGTAAGACAGAGGAAACAGAGCTTAGTAGGTAGTAAGCAAGGAGGTCTGTCTATGCAGAATGGTATGTATTTTAATGCAATGAGTATAGCGACTAACGTGGATGAGCTAAGAGTGCAGGTAGACACTTGGGAGTATGACATGATAGCCATTACAGAAACATGGCTAAAGGAGGGCATGTTTGGCAGATCAATATTCCTGGCTACAGGATTTTTAGACAGGATAGAGGAGGGGGGAGCGGCGGGGGTTGCGGCATTGATTAAATAAACTATTACAGCGGTGAGGAGGGATGATATTTAAGTTAGATCAATAAATGCTGCCATATGGGTCGAAATGAAAAATAAAATGGGGTGATCACACAGCTGGGCGTGTATTATAGACCTCAAAAAAGTGAGGGAGATAGAGAATCAAATATGTAGGCAAATTGCTATGAAGTTTAAAAACCATAGGCTAGTAATAGTAGGAGATTTAACTATCCAAATATTGATTGCGACAAATTTAGTGTGAAGGGTATAGGGTGTGCCGACTTCTTGTAAAGCATTCAAGAGAACTTTTTTATTCAGTATTTCGCAAGCCCAACAATACAGGGCAAAGTTGCAAGTTGGATTCATATTGGCTTAGAGGTAGGAAGCAAAGTGTAATGATTGATGGATGTTTTTGTGACTGGAAGGATGTTTCCAGTGGGGTTCCACAGAGCTCAGTACTGGGTCGCTTGCATTTGTGGTATATATCAACAATTTCGATTTGAATAAAGGGAGTATCATTAAGAATTTTGCAGACGACACTAAAATTTGCTGTGAGCTTGATAATGAAGAGGAAAGTCATGGGCTGCAGGACGATATCAATCCACTGGTCAGGTGGGCAGAGCAGCGACAAATGGAATTTAATTCCGAGAAATGTGAGGTGCTGCACTTTGGGAGGGCTAATAAGGAAAGATTATAAACATTAAGCCGTACAGAAATGGACCTTGGAGTGCTTGTCCACAGATCATTGAAAGTCGCAGGCCAGGTGGATAAGTTGGTTAAAAAGGTATACGGAATGCTAGCCTTTATTGGCCGAGGCATAGAATATAAGAGCAGGGAGGTTATGCTTAAATTGTATAATGCTTTGGTTAGGCCACAGCTGGAGTACTGCGTGCAGTTCTCGTTGCTGTTTTATAGGAAGGACGTGATTGCACTAGACAGGTTGCAGAGGATATTTACAAGGATGCTGCCGGGAATGTAGAACCTTAGTTATGAGGACAGATTGGATAAGCTCAGTTTGTTCTCAGAGGAGATTGAGCTGAGTGTCATTGAGTTGTACAACTTATTGAGGAGACTGGACATATTGGGAGTAAGGGTCTATTGCCATGGGTGGAAGGTCTATTAAGAGGGGGCATAGTTTTAAGGTGGTTGTTGGAAGACTTAAAGGGGATTTGAGCACGGAGGTGTCTTCTTTACGCAGAGGATTGTGGGGATCGGGAACTCGCTGCCTGGAAGAGTGGCGGATGCAGAAACCCTCACCACTTTTAAGAGATGGTTGGATGGGCACTTAAAGTGCAGCAACCTGCAGGATTATGGACCTAGAGGTTGTAATTGGGATTAGACTGGATGACCTTTTGTTGGACGGCGTAGATATAGTGCTAAGTACTGCAGGGAATCGGATACGACCAGGGTGAGCTCCTGGCCTAATTTCTGTCTCCTGGATGGGTCGCAGAGGAATTTTCCCACATATTTTCTCCCTAAATTGGCCTGGGTTTTGAGCTGTTTTTTTGCCTCTCCCCGGAGATCACATGGCTTCGGTTGGGGTGGATTGTAGAATGTTTCAGTTTCAGGGGTGTCACAGTTGTGTGGGGCGGACTGGTTGGGCTGGGAGCTCTTTGCCTTTCCACGATTGTTCATAGGTTTGTTTGCAACCTTTAGGGCAGCTGATCAAGGGCCGTGTGGCTGTTTGTCGGCCGGCACGGAAACGATGGGCCGAAATGGCGTTCATCTGCGCTGTAAATTTATATGTTTCTACCCGTCAATCATTATACTTTGCTTCCTGCTGTTGAAACAATTTTGGATCGAACTTGCCACTTTGCCCTAGATCCCATGGACTTTTACCGTTGTGACCAGTCGACCATGTGGGATCTTACCAAAAGCTTTGCTAAAGTTCATATACACTACATCGTACGCATTAATCTCTTCGACTGTCGTGGTTACTTCCTCGAAAAATTCAATCAGGTTAGTCAAACACGATATTCTCTTAACAAATTCGTGTTGACTGTTGCTAATTAAACCTTACCTTTCTAAATCTAGATTTATCCTTTCTTTCAAGATTTTTTCCAATAATTTTCCTACCAGTGAAATTAGGCTGATGGGCCTGTAATTACATGGCCCATCCCTTTGTCCCTTCGTAAAAAAGGGTACGACATTAACAGTACTCCAGTCCTCCAGCACCATGCCCAAATCCTTGCGTCCTCGATACTTGAAATGTCAGGCACTCAATTCTTTGCATGCGCACTGCCGGTATGAACCCTCGGTAAACAGCAGCACGTGTACAGCAAATGATAGTCACGTTTTCCATCAATAACTTGTATTTATATACGACTTTTAAAGTAGCAAAACGACCCAGCGTGTTCCTCAGAGATGGATTCAGACAATTAATCCTTGAAAAAGCAGAATAAATTAGCAACGGTGGCCAGAAGCTAGAGGAAAGGCAAGATTTGAGGAGGAGAGGGAGGTGGAAAGGCGGAGGGGTTAATGGAGTGAATTCCAGACCGTGGGGCCGAAGAGAACCGAGCTCAAACACCAGTGGCTGTGTGAAGGAAGAGGGTGTACAAATGTTGAGCTACAGAGCAACGAAGAAATTCAGCGACACGAGAACCTGTGGAGCTGGAAGAGGTTACAGAGATCGGAAAGGTCGAGGTCATTAACTTATTGGAAAAGAGAATTCCAAATGGTCACAATCCTCTGAGTGAATTTTAAATTGAAGTCATTCGACGAGCGTGAACTATTAAATGTGAGTGAGCACACGAGTGATATCTTTTAAAACCTGGCTAGGTTGCAGGAAACAGAATTTGGAGTAGCTGAAGGTTCCAGAAGATGCAAGGTAGGAGGCAGGCCAGGAGAGCATTGGAAGAGTCGGGTGTGGATCTAACAAAGGCAAGGATGAGTTTTCAGTAGGAGGTGGGCTGAGGCAGGGGCGGGCAATGCTACAGATATTGAAGTAAGGGATGTGTGTGAAAGCGAGTGCACGAGATTGTGAGTTCAGCTCGAGGTTGGACGTGGACAGCCTGGCTTAGTATCAGGCAGTGTGCGGCGAGGGGAATAAAATCAATTAAGGAGACGGACTTCGTGCTGGGGGTTGCAGACGATGGCATTAGTTTTCCCAATGTTTAACTGGAGGATAATGGAGAGTAACGTTCCACACCAAGAAAACAGTGTCAGTTAATTTACGCAGATTTGTGAACTCATTTGTAGGTAGAAAGTAAAAGCAATTGAAAAACTGTTGAGCTGGTTCACTGGGATGTCCCTGGAGTTACTCTTATAGAGGGGGATTGATAATTCAGAACTCATGCTACGTAAATAGTGCGCATTATGTGAGAAATTGATGGAGACGGTCAAGTTTCTGAAAGTTTATGTTGAAATAATTTTTCACAGATTGTTTCCACTTTTGGGTCAGAGGCCACAAATGCAGGCATTTCGAAGTATTAAAACTGAGTGGTTACATTTAGTTCTGTACACGGTGATTAGAATGCATAATTAACTCCCAGCAAATTCTGCGGACACAGGTCGATCAACCCTTATGAAAAATAATTCGATTGTTTTAGAGAAAAAAAGGCTAGAGCTAATGGAATGAGCAGGAACTTGGGATTTCACAAGGTGGGATCTTAACGGTATCATTACCATGAGGAGGTTGGGATTAGGCTTGCTGGAATATTAACGATAATGTGCAGTGAGCTGGAGGTTGGGATTAGACGGTGTGGGATATTAACGGTAATGTGCAGTGAGGTGGAGGTTGGGATTAGACTATGTGGGATATTAACGGTAATAGACAGTGATTAGGAAGTTGGGATTAGACATGGTGGGATATTAACGGTAATGTGCATTGAGCTGGATGTTGGGATTCGACTCGGTGGGATATTAATGGTAATGGACAGTGAGCAGGAGGTTGGGATTAGACTGGGTGGGATATTAATGGTAATGAACAGTGAGCAGGGGGTTGGGATTAGACAAGGTGGGATACTAACGGTAATGGGCAGTGAAACGGAGGTTGGGAATATACTAGGTGGGATACTAACGGCGATGGCCAGTGAACAGCAGGTTGGGATTAGACTGGGTGGGATATTAGCGGTAATGGGTGGTGAGCAGGAGGTTGGAATTAGACTTGGTGGGATATTAAGGATAATAGGTCGTGAGACTGATGTTGTGATTAGACTGGGTGTAATATTAACGTTAATGCGCAGTGAGCAGGTTGGGATTAGACTGGTGGGATATTAACGGTAATGGATAGTGAGACGGAGGTTGGGATTGGACTAGGTGACCCAGGGAGGAGAATACAAACAATTGAACAGTATTGATGGGTGACAGTCAGTTATTTCCATCCCATGCAGCCTTTTTGGCTTGTTGTCTGGTATTGTGTCCCACTGAATTTATAATTATAGCTCTTCTAATTGTTTAATGTCTTTTTATTAAACCACGGGAAATTTTCGTCTTTGATTTAACAGCTCCCGAATTTACGATCAAGTATTTCCTGGTCACTGCAAGCCCTCAAACCCCCGTCTGTTGCCTCTGGTCACTCCTCATTCCAGTCCCACTAAAACCGTTTCGCTTTCATTTCAGTCCACGCAAGAGTTGTACCCAAACCATCCCCCTGTCCTTTGTACAGATACTGACGGATCCGCAGGTTTTTTTCACATCTTCGTATCATTGTTTCAGATGCATATTATTTGCCGATTTAGCCATTTCTTTGAAATTTTGTTTTTTCTATTCTGTAACATTATACGATTCCAATATTTGATAATGGAACAATTATTACTGGTCGTGAGGAAAGCTAATCAGATTTTGAGTTGTACTAAAAGATGAAATTGAGCAGGCAGGGAGAGATAATCCCGCCACTTTATAAATCATTGCTGTGACCGCAGTTATAACAATGTGTACAGTCCCCGTTGTCTTAGTACAAAAAGATTATCGCTGCTATTGCAGAGAGCAAATAAAATGATTGAAAGCATTGAAGGGGTGGATTCGGAGAAGCTGTTGTGTACATTCAGCATGTTCTGACTGGAAAAGAGAAGGTTGAGAGGTGATATACCCGCAGTTTCACTTTGTCCAGTATATTACAAACAGAGGAAAATAACTGTGCTTGATTCAAAATTAACCCGCAGAAAGTGCTCAATCTGGGGAACCGGTTCCCTAGGGAGATGGTGAAGCAGTTAGTATTAATTCTTTAAATTCAAACCGGGCAGATTTATTTCAGAAAATAACAATTTGGGATGCAGTATATGAGTAATTGGAGACGTGACATATGGTAAGTGTAGCGTGCTTGGGACGAACAGGTGATTTTGGACCTATGGTTCCCAAAGCTCTCCACCACTGGGCTGTCCTCAGATCGTGTCCGCTGTTGTAGACTCACTGACAGAGATTGCTTAGTCCACAACTCTATTATCATTGTAGCATGCAACTGTCAGGTTATAAAGACGTGAATTATGCAGACCTCTGTCTTAATCATGGGTCAATTCCTTTGTTGCGATTTTCGGGTATTCTCTCAGCTCTTTGATGTTTGAATAACCTAAAGTCATTCTGTGTCTGTCCCACTTACGTGGTATTCTTGTCCACTGAAATGGCCCTCGCCTGTTAACAAAAGGCCAATCCCCTCCACACCCTCTTCAATCGCCTGTTTCAGTCTATCCCGATAGAATTTCGTCAACTGGAACAGTTGGTAATCGTCATACGTTGTCAAGAGACCAGCACTGGTAGAGTTCGGAACTGTAAACACAAAATACCACTTTAAGAAAAAACCCTCTAAAAACCCCACATGTTCTACATTCCATCAATCTATGCAGTCAATTCTTATAACCAGTGAGCAAATTTCTCAAACACGACTTGTCTTTAGCTTATCGATACATTCGCACCTGATCATCCCCTGTATCTGTAAATGTTCACTAACTCCACCCCGAAATACATATTCCAGGAGTTTGCTCACAACACAGTGCATTGCACTCTCTCTCATCTCCGTGTAGCCTGAAAAACGCACCGAGAAATAAATGTGCTGTTTTTCTTCCTATTTCATAACAGTATGCCTACAGATTCTCGCATAACATAACTCCAGTTAACACCCAGTCAATGCAGACATGGACTACTTCAGTAATTCTAGAGTGCGCAACGATGTTTCCATTCTCGTCAAAATGTTAGAATCAAGATCGCTTCGCACTGATCCCCGTTCAAGACAAGACCTGTCTCATTGTAAATAAACCACAGCAGCCAGGAGAATGGGATACGATGGAAACCCCATCGTATCCCATTTCCACTCCAATCACACACCGTACTGACTTGGAACATATATTGCCTTTACTTCATCATCGCTGGGCAATATCATGGAAATTCTTTCCTAAGTATTCGTGTTTCAATCGTCTTATTAATTGTGCTCTCTAGTTTCAGCTGTGCATATTTCCCATCCTACAGTTATAGCCTTTGTAGTACTCCATTCATCCATTCTGAAAAATGTTTGGTGTAGATTGGTTCAGATCACGACCGTCCCTTCCCTTCTCCCTGAACTCATTCTAGTGCTCCAAGAACTTGAAAACGTCCCTAGAGTACCGGGCCTGCAGCCGCACATTGACCTGCCTCATATCTTTCTCCATAAACGGTTCAGTGCAAAACACTCCAGAGATATCCACCTTGATGCACTGTTTTCTTTTTTGTCTCGTGTCTCATTCTTAATGTTCCCTTTATGAAGGTATTTCTGTCCCTGTTACTGTTCGGACCAGAGCGATTTTCTGCTCTCCTTTCCTTCCCCTAGATGGTCACACATATTTCAAGATGTTCTTCCCTCTGGCACAAAGCGGGAAATTTACCATTCGGGACCTGCTAAGGGCTGCAGAAGAGGCTGCCTATTCCTCGGATTATCGAATCTCCCACCACTATTGCTCTCCTATTCCTGTGCCCCACCTGCCTCTGACTCCCACACCACTCGTCGTGGCCTCCTTCTCACTGGTGTCACAATGTTGCTCACGAAGGCACTCCTCTGTATCACTCTCTCTATCTACGTTAGAGTCCACAATACCAGGCATCTATTCGACAGTTCCAGTACTCATTCCCTCCACCTGTGACTGCGGTGCCCCTCCATATGGTCACTCACTTCCTTCATTCTAGTCAGCCACTGTCCCGTCTCCTCTTCCTGTGTGAGCTCCACGTTCTTGCATGAGATGTGGTCCCTTTGTCAGGACAGAAATTGCACTTTAAGTATTTTGTAAACCAACCTGTGCCCATTCTAATTCTTTATAAAGAAGTTAGATTTTCTCCCCCGGTTGGAGCTTCAGGCATGGTGGTGACAGGTGATCCAAGATTGAGTTGTTCTGTAATAAATATAATTTTAATAAGATGGTTAGTGGGAAATAATAAAATGAGGAGAGTGTTGTCTTGATAAACATTATACCCAGTCCCTCCTGCCACATCAGTACTACTGCTGTTAATTATGGGATCACAGAAAACACCACGAACATACAAGTGGTAATTTTGACGGCTGTTTTACAACTTGTCTCGCTGTGTGTGTGCCCACGCACTTGTGTCCTGTCAAAGTATCAGTCAGCGTCCTTTTCTTTTCCCAATGTGGCAATGTAAAAGCGGTTCAGTTAATTTATAACCAGTTTGAGACTTTGTAAAATGCAATACTTTGCTCTTTCATTAACACTGCCATTGGTAGAATATACCCACAATAGCAACAACAGAGGGACGAGGAGAATGAATGAGAAATGATTAGTGGTAACAGAAAAGGGAACATTACGTTAATTTGTAAACATATAAAGTTTGTAAAAATAGTTCAAGGAAAGGTGGGGCCATTGGAGGACCTAAAATGCAATTATCATGTGGAAGCAGATTCAGGGCTGAGTTACTAATTAATATTTTGCATTTATATTTATTAAAGAAGAGAATGCTTCCAATATTACCGGAAAGGAGGAGGTGGTAGAAAAATTAGACAACATATCAATAGATTAGGACAATGTACTAACACGGTTGGCAGCGCTGAAAGTGGAAAACTCACCCGCTCTGCCAGAACCTTCCAATGCTTGGATATGGGAGAGGTGCTTCTGAACTCCCAGGGGATTTTCAGAATCTTGCGGAGGCATCACTGGTGGTATTTCACCAGGGATTTGAAGAGTCTACTGGATATGGTCCATGTCTCTGAGCCATACAAGGGGGCGGATATCACTACAGCTGTGTAGACCATAAGCTTGGTGTCAGATTTGAGGCCCTAGTTCTCGAACACTCTCTTCCTCTGGCGGCCGAAGGATGTGCTGGTGCACTAGAGGCGGTGCTGAAGCCCGTCGTCGATGTCTACCCTTGCTCATAATAGGTTCCCGATATATGGAATGTGCTCCACGTTGTCCAGGGCCGTGCCGTGGATCTTGATGACTGGGGGGGGGGGGGTAGCGCTGTGTGGTGGAATCAGGTTGGTGGAGGACCTTTGTCTTACGGATGTTTACTTTGAGGCCCATGTTTACGTACACCTCAGTGAAGATGTTGACATTGATTTGGAATCAGATTCTGAATATGCGCAGACACAAGCATCGTTTGCGTGCTGTAGTTCGACGACAATAGATGGGATGGTCTTGGATCTGGCCTGGAGAGGGCGCAGGTTGAATAGGTTCCCACTGGTTCTATAGATTAGTTCAACTCCAGCAGGGAGATTGTTGAGTTTGAGGTGGAGAATTGCAGCGAGGAAGATCGAGAAGAGGGTTGGCGCAATGAAGCAGCCCTGCTTGAATCCGGTCCATATGTGGATTGGTACTGTGGTGGATCCATTATTCATGATCACTGCTTGCATGTCGACGTGGAGAAGGCCGAGGATGGCGACAAACTTTTGGGGGCAGCCGAAACGCTGGACAAAGCTCCATCAGGCGAACATCCCAAGCATCGAAGCACTGGCAACACTCGACCAGCTTCATTGGGCGGGACACATTTTTCGCATGCCCAACACGAGAATC
This sequence comes from Pristiophorus japonicus, assembly GCF_044704955.1. NCBI lineage: Eukaryota > Metazoa > Chordata > Chondrichthyes > Pristiophoridae > Pristiophorus > Pristiophorus japonicus. The sequence goes on along the minus strand of NC_091995.1, from coordinate 69,552,779 downwards.
CCAACCCAAGCACTCCACTCAGAAATCCTACATGGCAAGCGAACCTCAGGTGCGCAGAGGAAACATTTCAAGTGCAAAATCAAACCTTCCTTATTAAAGTGCAACTTCCTCACTGGCATCTGGAAATCTCTTGCCAAAGACAGCCCGAAGTGCAGGAAGAGCATCCGGGCGGGCTCTGAGCACGTCGAGTCTCGTCGCCGAGAGCATGCATACACCCAGCATAGGTAGCGGAAGAAGCGTGCGGCAAACCAGACTCCCTACACACCCTTTCTTTCAAAGACTGTATGTCCCATTTCCAAAAGAGACTGTAATTCCCATATTGGACTGTACAGTCACGTGCAAACTGACTTTTGGAGTGGAAGCAAGTCTTCCTCAATTTTGAGGGATTGCCCATGATGATGATGGGAGAGGTGCCAGAGTTGGAAGTTTTCACATTTTATTTCTCTGTTCAAAAAGGGGAGATGGATGAACCAAATAATTACAGGCGACTCGGCGTAACATCGGTGTTGTGGAAACTTCTCCTGACAAAAATCCAAACCCAATTTAATTGTCAATTAGATGAACTTGGGTTAATTATCCACACGCACAATTGATTTGTTTTAAAGCCAAATCAGGTCTGGCTGATTTGATTGAGTTAATCTGTGAAATAGGAGAAGGTTGATAAATGCAGTGCAGTTGCTGTTGCGTGTATGGACTGTCAGAAAGCACATGATAAAATACCTCATAATAGATAGGTTAACACAATTGAAGCCAATCGTATTAAAAGAACAGTGGCAGCGTGGATAATAAATTAGCTAAAGCAGAAAATAGTTGCAAACCGATATTTTTCACACTGGAGGGAAGAATACAGTGGTGTCCTCGGGGTCGGTAGTTGAAACACTGCTCTGATTGCTTAATAGTAATGTCCTAGACATGTATACACAGGACATCACTTCAATGTTTGCAGATGACATGACACTCGCAAAAGGTGTAAACCGTGAGCAGATAGCAGGAGATTTCTGGAGAACATCGACACTCTGGGAAGATGGGCAGACACATGGCAGGTGAAATTTAATGCAGAGAAGGTGAAGTGATGCATTTTGAAAGGAAGAGTGACATGATGCAATATATACTAAGTGATTCAATTTTAATAGTGTTGCAGGAACAGGAAACAAATTGGGTTATGCATGCAGAAATCTTCGAAGATGACTGGACAGGACTATAATGCATTCAGTAAAATATACAGAACGATTGGCATTACAAATAGAGGCATAGAAATATTCGAATAGAGGACCGTGAGAAGACCAAACATCCCCTCGATTGTATTCCTCCATTCAATTCTATCATGGCTGAGCAGTATCCTAACTCTACCGATCCGCCTTGGTTCCATAACCCTAAATCCCATTGGCTAAGAAAATCTATCAATCTCAGTTTTGTAATTTTCATTTGACTGAGTGTCAACAGCTTTTTGAGAGCGAGCGTTCCAGATTTCCACTACACGGTGTGAAAAGAAGTCCTTTCTGACATCAGCACTGAATAGCCAAGTTGTGCGGTTGTGGCAATGCCCAGTTTTTCTGGATATAAACATAGAAACATGGAAACATAGAAAATAGGTGCAGGAGTAGGCCATTCGGCCACTCGAGCCTGCATCAGCATTCAATAAAATCATGGCTAATTATTCCCTCAGTACCCATTTCCAGCTTTCTCTCCATACCCCTTGATCTCTTCAGCCATAAGGGCCATATCGAGCTCGCTCTTGAATATATCCAATGAACTGGCATCCAACAACTCTTTGCCGTAGAGAATTCCACAGGTTAACAACTCTCTGAGTGAAGAGGTTTCTCCTCATCTCAGTCCTAAATGGCCTACCCCTTGTCCTCAGACTGTGTCCAATGGTTCTGGACTTCCCCATCATCGGGAACATTCTTCCCACATCTAACCTGTACAGTCACACCAGAATCATCTACGTTTCTACGAGATCCCCTCACATCCTTCTCAACTCCAATGTATAAAGGCGCAGTTGCTCCAGTCTCTCCTCATATGTCAGTGTCGCCATCCCGGGAATCAATCTGGTGAACCTTCGCTGCGCTCCCTCAATAGCAAGAGCGTCCTTAATCAAATTAGGAGATTAAACAGAACACAATATTCCAGGTGAGGCCTCACCAAGGCCCTGTAGAATTGCAGTAAGACCTTCCTGCTCCTATACTCAAATCCCCTAGCTATGAAGGCCAACATACTATTTGCCTTCTTCAACGCCTGTTGTACCTGCATGCCAACTTTCAATGACTGATGAACCATGACACCCAGATCTCGCTGCACCTCCCCCTTTCTTAATCTGCCGCTATTCAGATAATATTCTGCCTTCGAGTTTTTGCCACCAAAGTGGATAACCTCACATTTATCCACATTATAGTGCATCTGCCATGCATTTGCCCACTCAGCTAACTTGTCCCAGTCACCCTGCAGCCTCTTAGCATCCTCCTCGCAGCTCTTACCACCACCCACTTTAGTGTCATCTGTAAACTTGGAGATATTACACTCAATTCCTACTTCTAAATCATTAATGTATATTGTAAAGAGCTGGGGTACCATCACTGAGCCCTGCGGCACGCCACTAGTCACTGTCTGCCATTCTGAAAAGGACCCGTTTATCCCGACTCTCTGCTTCCTGTCTGCCAACCAATTCTCTATCCACGTCAGTACATTACCCACAATACCATGTGTTTGATTTTGCACAACAGTGTCTTGTGTGGGACCTTGTCAAAAGCATTTTGAAAGTCCAAATACACCATATCCACTGGTTCTCCCTTGTCCACTCTACTAGTTACATCCTCAAATAATTCCAGAAGGTTTGTCAAGCATGATTTATCTTTCATAAATCCGTGCTGACTTGGACCGATCCTGTCACTGCTTTCCAAATGCGCTGCTATTTCATCTTTAATAATTGATTCCAACATTTTCCCCACTTCTGATGCCAGGCTAACTAGTCTATAATTACCCGTTTTCTTTCTCCCTCATTTTTAAACAATTGTTTTACATTAGCTACCCTCCAGTCCATAGGAACTGATCCAGAGTCGGTAGACTGTTGTAAAATGATCACCAATGCATCACTATTTCTATGGTCATTTCCTTAACTACTCTGGGATGCAGACAATCAGGCCCCGGGGATTTATCGGGCTTCAATCCCATCAATTTCCCAAACACAATTTCCCGCTTTATAAGGATATCCTTCAGTTCCTCCTTCTCAGTCGACCCTCGGTCACCTACTAATTCCGGAATGTTATTTGTGTCTTCCTTCGTGAAAACAGAACCAAAGTATTTGTTTAACTGGTCCGCCATTTCTTTGTTCCCCATTATAAATTCACCTGAATCTGACTGCAAGGGATCTACGTGTTTTCACTAATCTTTTCCTCTTCACATATCTATACTCCACCAAAGGAAATATGTTAAATCTTTCTATCATACCAATTCTTTTGATCATCTTTGACACCTCAATTAGATAACCCCTTAATTTAGGATAATCTGTGGAATAAAAGCTTCATCAATGCATTCACTCCTCATAATTTAACGCGTTTTGCTCTGGTATCATTCAGGTGAATCTGTGCTGCATCACTTCCACAGCCCAGATATCCAGTTTGCCCAGAATTTAACGCAGTACTTCTTAGAAATGGTTTTAAATTATGTTTGTTTTTTATCTGATTATAGGGATTTTATCACAGATGGTAACAGAACTTCGGAGCTCTCATTACTATGAATGGGAATACTACAGTCTGATTTTTGGCCTAGGTCCATATGATCCCAGGATGCAGCTGCTTTTGGAATACCTCGACCCCTGCACTGTGCTGAGCATCTAGGCCTTGGAGTACAATTGTTCGTTCCTCCGGTTCCATCAGGTAATTCCGTAAAAAAATTAAGGACAGAGGCACCCGCCCATCGGAAGCCTCCAACCAGAACTTTTGGCCCATTATTTTTCCGGAATGTAATGTCTCAAAGAGTGGTAACAGCAGATGTATCCAATACCTTTTAAAGGAGAATTGGATAAACAATTGAAGCAGAGCAAATTGTAGAGCTCAGGGAACAGAGCAGGTGAGTGAACCTAAATGGATGGCATGTTTAAAAGGTCTGGCACAGGCTTCATGGGCCTTCTGTGCTGGATCATTCATTGCTGTTATGAAATCGACCTCTGACTCTTTGATCCTCAGCGGGTAGTAAATGATAAATATACTTGAATATTAATTGCAATAGAAGAATTTAGTTTGTGAAATTGCATTTGGCTCTTATATTCTGTTAAATGACGCAAGTCACAGTAAATTAATTTCTGAAAATACATCCCTTGTCACCTTTCCATTATTGTTATGTTAACTTGTTTCTGTCTTTCAACTGTTGGATAAGTAAACGGCAATTTCGCAATAATAAAACACAATAATGTGATTCAGTATATTCTGACCTTTCCTTATATTGCAGTTCCTGATTGTAATTTCCAGAGAATCTGCGCTGAGTTCTGGCGGTTAATGACCGTATCCTGGGTATCAGTTACACATCACAATCATAAACCCGACTTCAGCCTGATCAGTACAACTCCTCCCCGCCCTGTTCTCTGCTTCAGAGCTCGATCTGTATCACACACGGTCACATTCAGTTTGAATTGTCCTGATAAGTTAGTGATCTTTTACCCAAAGTCATTAATTCGCTGTGTGGTAACAATGACTACGATTCAGAAGACCCCGCAGTAAAATTGTGTTCTTCAGCAGGAATTAATTTTGGGTCCCCAATTAGATTTCATTATTCTCCCAAAAACTCGTTTATTGTAGATCCAGGGAAGGGCTGCGATGGCAACGGTCAAAGTTCTCTGATTATACTCTCCAGCAAATAGTCTAGTTAATGAGTAACGGTCTGGGCCTTGATGCGGAAGTTCACACCCATGATTATGATGCTATGGGTTTCAGTAACTGGAACTGAATAAGCCAATGAGTGCGGTAAACAAGTGAAAATCTGCTTCAATATCCTGTTAACTGTTAGTGACCGTGATATAACTTCACATTTTCTTCCAAACGTTGAACAGTTCGGCAGCGGATTAAATTTATTATGAGGCTGGGAAGCTCTCAACATTAAACTAATTTGATCATTAGTATTTGTACCGAATATAAATATTAAAACATTACGCTCACTCTTCTGGCTGCTCTGTATCTCAATCACCTTCCTGCTTCTCTGTGCTGCCGTTTTCAATCTGTTTACGGCTCCCCCTGCTCCGTATATAAAATCTCTGCCTTTTACCTGTCTGTATCCACCACCTGTTATGTGCCTGGTTTTAATGTTTGTTTCCCTCTTTCACCAGTTCCTCATCTGTTCCTCACTCTGTTTCCATTCCTATCAGCTCTCTGTTTTGATCTCTTAACTTTCCTTCCCCAGATATATTTTCCATCCCATCTGCTTCATTCCTGAATGTCCTAGAAACATAGAATCATAGAAACATAGACAATCGCTGCAGGAGCAGGCCAATCGACCCTTTGAGCCTGCACCAGCATTCAAAGGCTGATCATTTAATTTCAGTACCACATTCCTGCCTTCTCTCGATACCCCCTGATCCCTTAAGCCGTAAGAGCCACATCTAACTCCATTTTCATATATCCAACGAAATGGACTGAACAACTTTCTGTGTTAAAGAATTCCATCGGTTCAAAATTCTCTGGGTGAAAAGTTTTCTCCTTGTCTGGGTCCTATATTGCTTACCCCTTGTCCTTCGACTGTTACCCCTGGTTCTGGACTTCCCCAACATCGCGAATATTCTTCCTGCATGTAACCTGTCCAATCACGTCAGAATTGTTCATGCTTCTATGAGATCCCTTCTCCTTCTTCTAAATTCCAGTGAACGTAAGCCAAGTCGATCCAGTCTTTCTTCATATGTCAGTCCTGCCATTCCGGGAGTCAGTCTGGTGAATCTTCGCTGCACCCCCTCAATAGCAAGAATGTCCTTCCTTGGATTAGAAGACCAAAACTGCACACAGTATTTAAGTTGTCGTCTCACCAAGACCCTGTACAACAACAGCAAGACCACCCTGCTCCTAAACTCAAATCTCCTCGCTATGAAGGCCAACATTCGATTCTGTTTCTAAGCAGCTTGCTGTACCTGCATGCCAACTTTCAATGACTGATATACCATGACACACAGGTCGCCTTGCACCTCCCCTTTTACTAATCTGTCACCATTCAGATCTTAATCTGCCTCCCTGTTTTTGCCACCAAAGTGGATAACCTCACACTTATCCAAATTTTACTGCATCTACCATGCATTTGCCCACTCACCTAACCTGTCCAAGTCACCCTGAAGCCTCTTCGTGTCCTCGTCACAGCTCACACCGCCACCCAGCTTAGTGTCATCTGCAAACTTGGAGATATTACATGTTTTGCTTCTTCCAAATCATAAATATATAATGTAAATAGCTGGCGTCTCAACACTGAAACTTGTGGTACTCCACTTGTCACTGCCTGCCATTCTGAAAAGGGCCCGTTTATTCCCTCTCTTAGCTTCCTGTCTGCCAACCACTTCTCTATCCACGTCAATACATTACCGCCAAACCCATGTGCCTGAATTTTTCACACTAATCTCTTGTTTGGGACCTTGTCAAAAGCCTTTTGAAAGTCCAAATGCACCACATCCACTGGTTCTCCCGTATCCACTCTACTGGATACGTCATCAAAAATTTCTAGAAGATTTGTCAAGCATGATTTGCCTTTCATAAATCCATGCTGACGTTGAACGATCCTGTCACTGATTTTCAAATGCTCTGCTTTTACATCGTTAATAATTGATTACAGCATTTTCCGCCACTATCGATGTCCGGCTAACAGTTCTATAATTCCCTGTTTTCTCGCTCCCTTTTTTTTTTAAAGTGGGGTTACATTCGGTACCCTCCAATCCGTAGGAACTTATCCAGATTCCCTGGAATGTTGGAAAATTACCAGTATTGCATCTACTATTTCTAGGGTCACTTCCTTAAGTACTCTGGGATGCAGACTATCAGGCCCTGTGGATTTATCGGCCTTCAATCCCATCAATTTCCCTAACACCATTTCCTGACTATTAAGGATTTCCCTCAGTTCCCTCAGTTCCTCCTTCTCGCTAGACCCTCGGTCCCCTAGTATTTTCGGCAGGTTATTTGTGTCTTCCTTATTGAAGGCAGAAGCAATGCATTTGTTCAATTGGTCTGCCATGTGCTTGTTCTCCATTTTGAATTCACCTGATTCTGAATTCTAGGGACCTACATTAGTCTTCACTAATCTTTTTCTCTTCACATATCTATAGAAGCTTTTGCAGTCAGTTTTTATGTTCCCTGCGAGCTTACTCTCATACTCTATTTCTTCCTCCTAATTAAACCCTTTGTCCTCCTCTGCTGAATTCTAAATTTCTCCCAGTCCTCAGGTTTGCTGCTTTTTCTGGCCAATTTACATGGCTCTTCCTTGGATTTAACACTTTCCCTAATTTCCCTTGTTAGCCACGTTTGAACCACCTTCCCCATTTTATTTTTACCCCAGACAGGGATGTACAATTGTTTAGTTCATCCATGTGATCTTTAAATGTCTGCCATTGCCTATCTACCGCCAACCCTTTAAGTATCATTCGCCAGTCTATCCTTGCCAATTCACGTCTCATACCATCCTGCTGCATATGTAAACGCCTCCAGCTTTACAACCTACCTGTACCTCTAACACTTTCAACCCCCCAGCCCGATATCGTCCCACTTTTACCCTTGCCCTTCCGATCCTCGTGTTCCGTGCCAGATCTTTCCACTGCTGTTCGGTCTCCTGTTCCATATCTGACTCTCACTCTCCTTTCTGCTTCACCTATCCTATCTGAGTACTTTCTCTGCTTCCCTCTCCATCCTGTTGCAAGTCTGATTCTCTATCCACCACATACATTATATAAAACAGAAAAAGCTGTAAGTAATCAGAAACCCAGGCACCATCTGCCGAGAGAGAAAGAGTTCACATTTCATGCCGATGACCTTTCGTCATGACCTTGCCCCGCTGAGTATTTCCAGAATTTTCCCGTTTTTTTTCAGATTTCCAGTATCTGCATTATTTTGCTTTAATATATAAAATCTATTTGAATTACTGCAGTGTCACACTAAGTAGAATCATAGAGTGGTTACATCACAGACGGAGTGGTTCGGCCTCTCGAGCACTTGCCGACTCTCTGCAAGAACACCTCAGCTAGTTCCACTCCCCTGCCCTTTCCCTGGAGACCTGCAAATTTACACACATATTACAAAGCCCATCCCATATTCTCCCCACTGAACGTTGAACAGACTCGAGTTATGATATTCAAAATAATGAACCAGCAGTAACCACCTGGACGATGTTTCTCTAGCACTATATATTTTTTTGTATTACACTTCAGCATGTTAAAAATTCCACTTGTGGCACTTTGTCTATTTTGTTGTGTCACATGGTTAGGACCTCATTCAACAATGTTCCCTCGTGCTAAATCCGCGATATGAGGAAATAGTTTATCTCTATCTCCCCTATCGAAACTTAACATTTTAAACACATCTTTCAAATCGCTCCTTAATGTTCTATACTCATGGGAATACAAGCCAGGCTTTTGCATCATTTCAATCGGAGTACATAACATGTATTCTCATTCTGTCTCCGAAATCCAATACAATGTCTAAACCAAGTTAAAATTCTGCCTCCATTTCCATGAGATCTCATTTTACCTAATTATCTTTCGTGTGGAAACTAATCGAATGACTTCCTCAGGTCCACATAGAAAACATCCATAGGCATTCGTTTGTCTGCCTTACAACTGACCTCAAAATATTCAACTGGATTAGTCAGATATGAATGACCTTCAATAAAGCCATGCGGGCTCTTTCTGATCAGATCATTTTGCTCAAATGCTAAGTCACTCTATCCTTAATGACGGGCTCTGGCAGTTTCCGCTAAATAACAATAAATGCATGTAATTACCTCATTTTTTTATCTCGCCCATCTGCAATAATGCAGCGCCGTTAGCAATTTCCAGTGCAACGGCACAGTTGCCAAATAAAGAAACCTGTGAAAGATTCTAACTAACGGTTATGCAATTTCCATTCTACTTATTTTAATAACCTTGCATGGAAAGCATCAGGTCCGACAGATTTATCTCCAAACTTCCAAAATTTTCTCTGTCTGAATTTTTACCATTATGAACACAGTAAGTTCCACTCCTTAATTTGGATTTATTTTACCTTTTTCCTCTACTATGAAAACTGATACAAATTAACCGTGAAATAAATCTGCTGTTAACTTATTAGCTATCATAGCATCGTCTGTGTTTGTCTTTCGTGGACCAACATCTCACTCAGACATACTCTCAATATATAGATGCATTTTAACTATTAGATTTTATATTGCAACATATTTTTGTATATCCTTTTTGCGACTCTTAATATTTTCTTGGTATCCTTTGTTGCTTTCTATGCTTTCGATTACGATTTTTCTTGATATTTATCTATGTCATTTCCTATAGCATTATACTGCATCTTACCACGCATGTTGACCATGGTTATTTGCCTGTACAACTAGAATGTTACCTTTTGAGGGATATGGTTTGGATGACTATGAATGTCTTATCCACAAAATTAAGGACAGAAGGAATCAGGCTCATTAACGCCACATTAGCCATCCCACAGTGATCAACAAAGTGATAGATGGACAACAACAGCTTTTGCCCGGTTAGGCACCACTGAGTCCAAGCATTCTAAGGACAATGTGGCTCAATATTTAAACCTACAGAGGCTGGAAATATTGGATTGCAGTGTTCGATCTCAGACTGTTTATTCATAAGTGTATCATAAATTAGAAATATATTTTAATAATATTTCCAAAAGCAGTATGTTAATGTTTGAGGTTACATGTGGATATTTTATTCTCTTAAATGACGCTGCTCCAATTTCTCAGAAATATAACAAATATTTATTTCCTGATCCAATATTGATACCTCAATTTTCCGATATGATTGAACTACTACGCTAGTAAATGGCTAGTAAATCAGTTCTACTAAAATAAAACATTTTGCTCAGTATTATCCGGGACCTTACCTTGTGCTGCAGCTCCTGATTCCGGTTCCAGAGAGTCTGGTTAGATTAACGTTGTGGGTTATAAAGTTGAATGAACACACCCTGGTTAAAGTTCAGTTACACATGACAGGCATAAACCCCACCTTCATCCTGATAAGTATTATCCCTCCACGGCCTTTTCTCCGGTGAAGAGCTCGAGCTGAATCCTACACGGTCACATTCAGTTTGAATTGTTCTGTTAAATTAATGATCTTTTGCCCAAAGTCATTAATCATTTGTTTGTTAAAAATGATGATATTACCCATCTCTTCCATATTGGGGTTAGAAGGCCGTGCTGGCAAACCGTGTTCTGTATCCTGATCCATATCGGTGTCCTCAATTCATTTATATTACTCGCCATAAAACCTGCTTATGATCAGCCTATCAAAGGGCACAGATAGGGAGAGACAAGGATCGCTGTTAGTTCACCAGCATTAACCACCAGAGCGAAGGGCACAGACAGCTCCTTCAGTTAACACCACAAACATTTTTTTAATTATTTTAACTTTTGATCGTTATCTATTACTTTGACCCGATTCTGACTCTGTGTGAATGAACTACATTTGGATTGAAGGTTTATTAATCTCGGTATTAGATCTTTAATAATGTTAATGCAATCCGACTACCACAGATTTTCACAATTCCCTCACATGCCACGTTGCAGGTTATTTTTCAATGATGGTCATGTATTCACCATCGAGCAATGGCTATAAAATGCGGCAGATAGACTCCAGGTAATGAGCAACAATGTGGCCCTTGATCAGAAAGGTCACACCCATCAGTATCAGGCACCAGGTTTCACTTATTGGAACTGAATTAGCAAATGTATGCAGTAAAGAAGTGAAACCTTAGCATCGTTGCCCAGTGAACATTCATACAAGGTGCTGAAATCTCTCATTCTCAATTCTACTTCCTATCACAATGTTGCATACCGGGTTCAGTTCACTGCAGATCTAATGAACTCGGAACATTAAATAAATTCGATGGTCGGTGCCTGATAGCTCAACTGCTGAAAACAGCCGACATGTGAACATAACAGCTAAGAGCAGGAGTAGGCCATATGGCCCCTCGAGCCTGCTCCGTGATTTAAGACGATCAGTGCTTAATTGATCTTCGCCTCAACTCAACTCCCCTGTCCGCTCCCCATTATCATTGATTCCCTTATCATTAAAATTCTGTCTCTCTCCACTATAAATATATTCAATGACCCAGCCTTCACAGCTCTCTTGGGTAGAGAGTTCAAAAAATCCACGACACTCTGAGAGGAAATTGCTCCTCATTTTCGTTTTAAATAGCCGACCCCTTATTCTCAGACTATGAACTCTGGTGCTAGATTGACCCACAAGGGGAAACATACCTTCTGCATCTACCCTGTCCAGCCCCGTCAGAATATTATACTTTTCAATAAGATCACCTCTCATTATTCTAAACGCCAATATGTATAGGCCCAACCTACCTTTCTTCTCAGGAATCAACCCCGTGAACCTTCTCTGAATTGCCTCCACTCCGTCCTTAATCAGGCGACCAAAACTGTACGAAGTACTCCAGGTGTGGTCCCACCAACGCCATGTGCAGCTGTAGCAGTTGAACTTTTATACTCTATCCCACTTGCAATTAACACCAACATTCAATTACCTTCCTGATTACTTGCGTACCTGCATGTTAACTGTTTGTGTTTTATGTACAAGGACCACTCGATCCCTCTGTACTGCAGCATTTTGTAATCTCTCCCCAGTTAAATAATAATTTACTTTTTTATGTTTCCTACCAATGTGGATAACCTCACATTTTCTCACATTATACTCCATCTGCCAATTTTTTCACGCTCATAAGTCTTACTATATCCCTTTTCAGACTCTTTGTGTCCTCCACACAACTTGCTTTCTGACCCATCATGTATCGTGAGCAAAGTTGTCTACATTACTCTCGGTACCTTCATCCAATTCATTAATACAGATTGTAAAAGTTGGGGTCCCAGCACTGATCCATGTGGCACCCCATTTATTACTGTTTGCCAACCTAAACATGGTACATTTATCCCGACTTCCCGTTTTCTGTTAGTTACTGAATCTCTCTATCTATGCTAATATATTACCCCAACCCCGTAAGCTCTTATCTTCTGCAATAACCTTTTATGTGACACGTTACCGACTTCCTTCTGGAAATCCAAATACACGAAACCTATTGGTTCTGCTTGATCCAACCTGTTCGTTACATTCTCAGAAAACTGCAGCAAATCTTTGAAACGTGATTTCCCTTTCAAAAAATTCACGCTGACTCTGCTTTACTGCATTATGATTTTCTAAATGTCCTGCAACAACTTCCTTAATAATTGACTCCAGCATTTTTCCAATGACAGATGTTATTTGAACATATAAGGTAATGAGCGGGCTGGAAAAGGTGTATGCAGAGAGGATATTTCCACTCAAGGGGAAAGTAAAACTAGGGACATTGTCTCCGAATAATGGGCTGCCCATTTAAACTGAAATGAGGAGGAATTTCTTCTCTCTGACGGTTGTAATCTGTGGAATGTTCTGTCCCAGAGAGCTGAGGCAGCTGGGTCATTGGTTATATTGAAGGGAGAGATAGACAGATTTGTGAGCGATAACAGAGTAAAATGTGGTGGGGAGCGGCAGGGAAGTGTAGCTGAGTCCATGATCAGATCAGCCATTATTTTATTGAATGGCGTAACTGGTTCGAGGGGTCAAATAACCGACTTCTGCTCCTATTTCTTAAGTTATTATGTTATTATGTTAGTCGAACTGGTCTGTAATTTGCTGCTTTCTGTCCTATACTGTGCGTCTATCTCTCCTGTCTCTTCTGCCCATAATTTTAAACACATCTATCATATCGCTCCATATTATGTGTTATTCTCATGAAATGACTGCGTCGTTGCAAGTATTTGTTTCTGCTTATTATTCAGCTCCCAGGTAGCTTCCTGGTGAATCTGTGTTTCCATTCTCTGGAAGCTCGCTATACTTCTGAAGCATTTAGCACCATACTGCTCACAGTGCTCTAATATTACAGGAAAATTTTACATGGAAAATTGAAAAATTAAAGTTGGGTTCCGGATCACGGGCGTCACGAAGCACAATATTGAGTTGCTTCATTATCCGTGGCGTTCTTCTTTCTGAACAAATGAGTGATGTGCAGCAAACTCGCTCAATCAATACGAGGAGCATTGACTCTCATGTATTCTGAACATCATTTAGTCTAACGCCCTAGGACGTATATGTTGGACACGGTTTCAAGATATAAATAGAGTGAGAAGAGGTTCCCGTGGAGTATAAACACAACACAGACCACTTGGGCCGAAGGGGCTGTTGCGGTTCTGCTGTTACTATGTAATTTTAATCTGCCGAGCAAAGTCACAAAGTATAATCTCCATGACTGTGACCATGATGGGTAGCCCATCCTTGTCCACCATTCACCTTCCCCCAGTATTCGAGATGATCTCATCTGCCATCCTGTTCCATGTCATGGGCTCCATTGTCCAACGCCATAAACCTGCTCCTCGTGTGATTACTGTCCACCTTCCTCCGTCGCAGGTCGCTGATCTGCAGTAATTGGCTAACAATCGGCTTTCCATCCCTCTCGCACGCCAATATTGAAGCTTCTGGTGCATAGTAACTGATCACTGTAGCACCAGGGTAGATTTGATAGGTTTACTGACCGGGTCTAGCAATTGCCGGCAACTTCAAAGCTCTGTACTGAAATCACCTCATCAAACACCTACATTGACTAGGCGAGACTGCATCGTAGAATCAATGTATGATACAGCACAGAAGGAGGCCTTTGGGCCAGACGTGCCTGTGCTGGCGCTTTGGAAGAGCTATCCAGTAATTACCACAGCCCCGCTCTTTCCCCAAAGCCTTGTAAATGTTTTGCCTGGTAGTATTTATCCAAATCTTTTTTGAATGATAAGACAGAAGATGCTTCCATCAAACTTTCGGGCAATGCATTCCAGATCACTCCAACTCACTAACAGACCGTTTCCTCATGTCGCCTCTGGTTCTTTTGCTACTCAGTTTAAATCTGTGTCTTCTGGATACCGAACTTTCTGCCAATGAAAATAGTTTCTCCGTATTTACTCCGCAAACCCATTCATGAACACTTCTATGCAATCTCCTCTGCAAACCTCTACTCTAAAAAGAACAAAACAGCTTCGCCCATAACTGAGGCCCCTCATCCTTGGTACAATTCTCTCAAATCTCTTCTGCCCCAATGCCTTGATTTTCTTTCTAAAGACCAGACCTTAAAGCAATACTCGAGCAGACGCCAAGAAGTCTTCCATAAACATGTAACATAATATCCTTGCTTTTCTTCGCTATTCCTCTTGTGATAAAGCTAAGGTTATCTCTCAAGGTGTCAGCGCCTCAGTAATTAACACTGTAGGAGGTGACGATATTTCCACTGCTCCACTAATGTTAACACTAATGTGCACTGTTATTTCATAGGATTCATAGGATTGCATAGGATTATGAAAGATATACGGCACAGAAACAGGCCACTCATCTCAACCAATCCATGCCGGGTTTATGCTCCACTCGAGCCTCCTGCGGTCTTCCCTCATCTAAATCTATCAGCATCACGCTCTGTTCACTTTTCCCTCATATGCTGGTCTAGCCTACCCTTAAATGCACCAATACTATTCGCCTCAGCAACTCCCTGTGGCAGCGAGTTCCACATTCTCTCAACTCTTTGGGTGAAGACGTTTCGCCAGAATTCCCTTCTAAATCTTATAATTATAGCCTCTAGTTACTCGCTTCCACAAAAGAACATAAGAATATAAGAATATAAGAAATGCAGGAGTAGGCCAAACGGCACCTCGAACCTGCTATGCCATTTAATACCATCATGGCTGTTGTGTACCTGTAATGCATGCAGTCCCATGTTCCGCCACCAGGGAGGGAGTCCCCTGAAGTCTCAAAGGATCCCAGCATCCCTTGGGAGCACTGTATGTAAGCCGGCCCCTAAGGTCTGTTCCTCACTCTGGAGTGTCTTATTAAAGACTGAGGTCACTGTTACTTTAACCTCTCTGTGTGCAGCCTCATCTGTGTTTGAAGCACAATAACTGGCGACGAGAATACGAATCCAACGCAAAGATGCAGCAAACTGTGGGCATCCTGGAGAAGTTCTCGGAGGGTGAGGACTGGGAAGCCAATGTCGAACGGCTAGACCAGTACTTTGCAGCCAACGAGCTGGACGGAGAAGGAAGCGCTGCAAAAAGGAGAACGCTCTTCCTCACATTCTGCGGGGCACCGACCAAGAGCCTCATGACGATTCTTCTGGCTCCAGTGAAACCGACAGATAAGTTGTATGAGGACCTGTGTACACTGGTTCAGGAGCATCTTAACCCGAGGGAGAGCGTGCTGATGGAACGGTATCGTTCTACACGTGCCAGCGATCTGAAGGTCAAGAAGTGGCGAGCTACGTCGCTGAGCTAATGTGAGTTTGATGGCTGCTTGGAGAAAACGCTCAGAGACTTTTTTGTACTTGGAATTGGTCAAGAGACCATCCTACAAAAACTTTTGACTGTAGAGACACCGACCCTCAGTAAGGCCAATGCAATAGCGCAGGCGTTTATGTCCACCAGTGATAACACCAAACAAATCTCTCAGCACACAAGTGTTCATAAATTAACTGGAACTATGTTTGCGAGCAGAAATGTACAGGGCAGAACGCACGAGTCTGCAAATGCCAGCAAACTTCAGGTGAACAAAAGACGGATGAATGCAAGGCAATTCACACCTTGTTGGCGTTGTGGAGGCTTCCATTCAGCCTATACATGCCGCTTCAAAGGGTATGTTTGCCAGAGCTGTGGAATAATGGTGCACTCCAACGAGCTTGCAAACGAGCTACAAGCTCTGCAAAATCTGCTAACCACCACGTGGCAGAGGAAGATCGGTTCATGGTGGATCAAAGCAATTTCGAACCTTAGAGAAAGGAAGCAGATGCTGAAGTACACGGGGTGCACACATTTTCGACGAAATGTCCACCTATAATGCTAAACGTAAAATTGTATGGATTACCCATAGCCATGGAACTGGACACAGGCGCTAGCCAATCCATCATGAGTAAAAAGATGTTTGAGAGATTGTGGTGCAACAAGGCACTCAGAACAACCCTGAGCCCATCCACACGAAACTGAGAACGTACACCAAAGAGCTTATCACTGTCCTGGGCAGCGCCATGGTCAAGGTCACCGACGAGGGCACGGTGCACGAACTGCCAATCTGGATTGTCCCGGGCGATGGCCCCACACTGCTTGGAAGGAGCTGGCTGGGCAAAATCCGCTGGAACTGGGACGACATCCGAGCGCTAATACATGTCGATGAGGCCTCATGTACCCAAATTCTCAACAAATTTAATTCCCTTTTTGAGCCAGACATTGGAAACTTTTCCAGGGCGAAGGTGCAGATCCACTTGGTCCCAGAGGCACGACCCATTCACCACAACGTGCAAGCGGTAGCTCACATAATGAGGGAGAGAGTGGAACTCGAGCTGGACAGGCTACAACGCGAGGGCATCATCTCTCCAGTGGAATTCAGCGAGTGGGCCAGCCCGATTGTTTCAGTACTCAAAAGTGATGGCATGGTCAGGATTTGCAGCGATTATAAAGTAACTATTAATCGTTTCTCGCAATAGGACCACTGCCCGCTACTGAAGGCAGACGACCTATTTGCGACGCTGGAGGCAAGACGTTCACCAAGTTCCACCTAACTTCGGCCTACATGAAGCAGGAGCTGGAGAAGTCTTCGAAGAGCCTCACCTGCATCATCACGCACAAGGAACTGGTCATCTACAACAGATGCCCTTTTGGAATTTGGTCGGATGCAGCGATCTTCCAGAGAAACATGGAGAGCCTACTTAAGTCGGTACCACACACGATGGTCATTCAGGACGACATATTGCTCGGGTCGGCACACCACCGGCCAGCTACAAAACCTGGAGGAGGTCCTCCAGCGACTGGATCGCGTAGGGCTGCTGCTGAAGAGGTCGAAATGCGTCTTCATGGCAACTGAAGTGAGGATTTTTTGGAGAAAGATCGCGGCGGATGGCATTCGGCCCACAGAAGCCAAGACAGAGGCTGTCAGGAATGCGCACAGGCCACAGAACGTCACGGAGCTGCGGTCGTTCCTGAGACTCCTCAACTATTTTGGTAACTTCCTACCGGGGTTAAACATAAGAACATAAGAATTAGGAACAGGAGTAGGCCATCTAGCCACTCAACCCTGCTCTGTAACTCAACAAGATCATGGCTGATCTGGCCATGGACTCAGCTCCGCCCGCTCCCCATAACCCTTAATTCCCTTATTAGTTAAAAATCTATCTATCTGTCATTTGAATACATTCAATGAGCTAGCCTCAACTGCTTCCCTGGACAGAAAATTCCACAGATTCACAACCCTCTGTAATAAGAAATTCCTTCTCAACTCGGTTTTAAATTGGCTCCCCCGTATTTTGAGGCTGTGCCCCCTAGTTCTAGTCTCCCCGACCAGTGGAAACAACCTCTCTGCCTCTATTTTGTCTATCCCTGTCATTATTTTAAATGTTTCTATAAGATCACCCCTCCTCCTTCTGAACTCCAACGAGTAAAGTCCCAGTCTACTCAATCTATCATCATAAGGTAACCCCCTCATCTCCGGAATCAGCCTAGTGAATCGTCTCTGTACGCCCTCCAAAGCTAGTATATCCTTCCTTAAGTAAGGTGACCAAAAGTGCACGCAGTGCTCCAGGTGCCGCCTCACCAATAACCTGTACAGTTGTAGCAGGACCGCCCTGCTTTTTACTCCATCCCTCTCGCAATGAAGGACAACATTCCATTCGCCTTCCTGATTACCTGCTGCACCTGCAAACTAACTTTTTGAGATTCATGCACAAGGAGTTTCATGCACAAGGACCCCCAGGTTCCTCTGCACCGCAGCATGTTGTAATTTCTCTCCATTCAAATAATATTCCCTTTTACTGTTTTTTTTTCCCCAAGGTGGATGACCTCACATTTTCCGACATTGCATTCCATCTGCCAAACCTTAGCCCATTCGCTTAACCTATCTAAATCTCTTCGCAGCCTCTCTGTGTCCTCTACACAACCCGCTTTCCCACTAATCTTTGTGTCATCTGCAAATGTTGTTACACTACACTCTGTCCCCTCTTCCAGGTCATCTATGTATATTGTAAACAGTTGTGGTCCCAGCACCGATCCATGTGGCACACCACTTACCACCGATTTCCAACCCGAAAAGAACCCATTTATCCCGAGTCTCTGCTTTCTGTTAGCCAGCCAATTCTCGATCCATGCTAATACATTTCCTCCGACTCCGTGTACCTTTATCTTCTGCAGTAACCTTTTGTGTGGCACCTTCTCGAATGCTTTTTGGAAATGTAAATACACCACATCCCTTGGTACACTTCTATCCACCATGCTCGTTATTTCCTCAAAGAATTCCAGTAAATTAGTTAAACATGATTTCCCCTTCATGAATCCATGTTGCGTCTCCTTGATAGCACTATTACTATCTAGATGTCCCGCTATTTCTTCCTTAATGATAGCTTCAAGCATTTTCCCCACTACAGATGTTAAACTATAGTTACCTGCCTTTTGTCTGCCCCCTTCATCATGGGAGATCAGCAGCAGCCAAGTTCATGGCACCGTGGGTGGCTCTGCTGCAGAGGAGGGCAGGAAAATGAGTGGGAGAGCTATAGTGATCGGGGCTTCGACTCTAAGGAGAATAGATAGGCATTTCTGCGGCTGCTATCGAGACTCCAGGATGGTATGTTGCCTCCCTCGTGCAAGGGTCAAGGATGTCTCGGAGTGGGTGCAGGACATTCAGAAAAGGGAGGGTGAACAGCCAGTTGTCGTGGTGCATATAGGTACCAACGATATAGGTCAAAAACGGGATGAGGTGATACGAGACGAATTTAGGGAGCGAGGAGCTAAGTTAAAAAGCAGTACCTAAAAATTAGTAATCTCAGGATTGCTACCAGTGCCACGTGCTAGTCAGAGTAGGAATCGCAGGATAGTTCAGATGAATACGTGGCTTGAGGAGTGGTGCACAAGGGAGAGATTCAAATTCCTAGGACATTGGAACCGGTTCTGGGGGAGGTGTGACAAGTAGAAACCGGACGGTCTGCACTTGGGCAAGACCAGAATCAATGTCCTCGGGCGAGTGTTTGCTCGTGCTGTTGGGGAGGAATTAAACTAACAAGGCAGTGGGATGGGAACCTATGCATTGAAATAAAATGAAGGTGAAAGCAAAAGATCTAAAGGAGAATAGTAATGTGCAGGGCAGAGAAACCCAAGGCAAAAAACAAAAAGGGCCACATTGCAGCAAAATTCTAAAGGGTCAAACTGTGTTAAAAAGACAAGCCTGAAGGCTGTCTGTTTCAATGTGAGAAGCATTCGGAATAAGGTGGAAAAATTAACTGCGCAGATAGCAGTTAACGGATATGACGTCAATGGCATCATGGAGACATGGCTCCTGTGTGACCAAGGCTGGGAACTCAGCATCCAGGTGTATTCAGCATTTGGGATGGATAGACAGCGAAGAAAGGGAGGCGGGGTGGCGTTACTGGTTAAAGAGGAAATTAATACAATCGTAAGGAGGGACTTTAGCCTGGATGATGTGGAATCGGTATGGGTGGACATGCAGAATACCAAAGGGCAGAAAACGCTAGTGGGAGTTGTGTACAGACCACCAAACAGTAGTAGTGAGGTTGGGGACCGCATCAACCAAGAAATTAGGGATGTGTGCAATAAAGGTACAGCAGTTATCATGGGCGACTTTAATCTACGTATTGATTGAGCTAACCAAACTATTAGCAATGCGGTGGAAGAGGATTTCCTGGAGTGTATTAGGGATGGTTTTCTAGACCAATATTTCGAGGAACCAACGAGAGAGCTTGTCATCCTAGACTTGGTGATGTGTAATGAGAAGGGACTAATTAGCAATCTTGTTGTGCGAGCCCCCTTGGTGAAGAGTGGCCATAATATGATAGAATTCTTTATTAAGATGGAAAGTGACACAGTTAATTCGGAAGCTAGGGTCCTGAACTTAAGGAAAGGTAACTTGAACATTATGAGGCATGATAGGCTAGAATAGACTGGCAAAGGACACTTAAAGGGTTGACGGTGGATAAGCAATAGCAAACATTTAAAGATCACATGTATGAACGTCAGCAATTGTACATCTCTGTCTGGAGTAAAAATCAAATGCGGAAGGTGGCTCAACTGTGGCTAACAAGGGAAATTAAGGATAGTGCTAAAACCAAGAAAGAGGCATATAAATTGGCTAGAAAAAGCAACAAACCTGAGGACTGGGAGAAATTTAGAATTCAACAGAGGAGGATTAAGGGCTTAATTAAGAGGGGGAAAATAGAGTACGAGAGGAAGCTTGCAGGGAACATAAAAACTGACTTCAAAAGCTTCTATAAATATGGGAAGAGAAAAAGATTAGTGAAAATAAACGTAGGTCCCTTGAGTCGGATTCAGGTGAATTTATAATGGCGTAGAAGGAAATGGCAGACCAATTGAACAAATATTTCGGTTCTTTCTTCACGAAGGAAGACACAAATAACCTTCTGCATGTATTAGGGGATGGTGGGTCTAGTGAGAAGGAGGAACTGAAGGATATCTGTATTTGGCGGGAAATTGCATTAGGGAAACTGATGGGATTGAAGGCCAAAAATTCCGTGGGGCCTGATAGTCTGGTTCCCAGAGTACTTAAGAAAGTGGCCCTAGAAATAATGGATGCATTGCTGGTCATTTTCCAACAGTCTATCGATTCTGGATCAGTTCCTATGACCTGGAGGGTAGCTAATGTAACACCACTTTTAAAAAAAGGGGGAGAGAATAAACGGGTAATTATAGACCGGTCAGCCTGACATTAGTAGTAAGAATAATGTTGGAATCATTCATTAAGGATGAACTAGCAGCGCAGTTGGAAAGCAGTGACAGGAGCGGTCCAATTCAGCATGGATTTATGAAAGGGAAATCAAGCTTGAGGAATCTTCTGGAATTTTTTGAGGATGTAACTAGCAGAGTGGACGAGGGAGAACCAGTGGATGTGGTGTATTTGGACTTTAAAAAGGGTTTTGACAAGGTCCCGCACAAGAGATTGGTGAGCAGAATCAAAGCACATGGTACTGACGTGGATAGAGAACTAGTTGGCAGACAGCTGGGATAAACAGGTCCTTTTCAGAATGGCAGGCAGTGACTAGTTGAGTGCCGCAAGGTTCAGTGCTGGAACCCCAGCTGTTTACAATATACATGAACAATTTAGATGAAGGAATTGAGTATAATATCCCCAAGTTTGCAGATGCCACTAAACTGGGTGGTGGTGTGAGCTGTGAGGAGGAAGCTAAGCGGCTGTAGGGTGATTTGGACAGGCTAGGTGAGTGGGCAAATGCATAGCATGTGTAGTATAATGTGGTTAAATATGAGGTTATCCATTTTGGGGGCGAAAACGCGAAGGCAGAATATTATCTGAATGGCGGCATATTAGGAAAAGGGGAGGTACAACGTGACCTCGGTGTCATGGTTCATCAGTCATTGAAAGTTGGCATGCAGGTAAAGCAAGTGGTGAAAAAGGCAAATGGTATGTTGGCCTTCATAGCTAGGGGATTTGAGTATAGGAGCAGGGAGGTCTTACTGCAGTTTTACAGGGCCTTGGTGAGGCCTCACCTGGAATATTGTCGTAAGATTTGGTCTCCCAATCTGAGGAAGGACGTTCTTGCTATTGAGGGAGTGCAGCGAAGGTTCAACAGACTGCTTCCAGTGATGGCTGGACTGAAGTATGAGTAGAGACTGGATCAACTGGGCCTTTATTTATTAGAGTTTAGAAGGATGAGAGGTGATCTCACAGAAACGTGTAAGATTCTGACGGGACTGGACAGGTTAGGTGCGGAAGAACGTTCCTGATGTTGGGAAAGTGCAGAAGCAGGGGACACAGTCTTTGGATAAGGGGTAGGCCATTTAGGACTGAGATGAGGAGAAACTTCTTCACTCAGAGAGTTGTTAACCTGTGGAATTCCCTGCCGCAGAGCGTACTTGATGCCAGCTCATTGGATATATTCAATTGGGAGTTAGATATGGCCCTTACAGCTAAAGAGATCAAGGGGTATGAAGAGAAAGCAGGAAAGAGGTACTGAGGGAATGATCAGCCATGATCTTATTGAATGGCGGTGCAGGCTCGAAGGGCCAAATGGCCGACTCCTTCACCTATTGTCTATGTTTCTATGTTTCTACGTTTCTATGAGACCGAGTGTACTCTAGCCAAATTTGCTGACAATAGAAAGGTAGTTGACCTTCAGTTACGTGGTTTATCACACAGATTAGTCAGATTGGCCTGTAGTTACTTGGTTTATCACACAGGTTAGTCAGATTGGGCTGTAGTTACATGCTTTATCACACAGGTTAGACAGATTGGCCTGTAGTAATTTGGTTTATCTCATTGGTTGGTCAGATTGGCCTGTAGCTACTTGGTTTATCACACTGACTAGAGAGATTGGCCTATAGTTATTTTTTTATCACACAGGTTAGATAGATTGGCCTGTAGTTACATGTTTATCACAGAGGTTAATCAGCTTGGCCTGTAGTTACTTGGTTTATCACACAGATTAATCAGATTGGCCTGGAGTCACTCGGTTTATCACACAGTTTAGTCAGATTGGGCAGTAGTTACTTGGTTTATCACACAGATTAGTCAGATTGCCCTGCAGTTACTTGGTTTATCACTCAGATTAGTCAGATAGGCCTGGTCTCACTGGATTTTATAGGCCTCTCGACTCTCTTGCGCCGGAACTCCCGCCTTTCCGAGAGGTGTATAAAGGCCAGTGAGACCAGGAGCTCGGGAGTCGGAGAGGAGGGAGTTCTGACGGCAGAGCGTCGAGAGGCCTATAAAGGCCAGTGAGACCAGGAGCTCGGGGAGTCGGTGCAGGCTCGAAGTTCTATGTTTTTATGTTTCGATGATAAATTACCGATCTGTTAACCAAAGTCATTAATTCGCAGTGTGGTAACAATGACGACATTTCGCCAACGTTCTCCCACCTGCGGTTCAGAGACCCCACAGCAAAATTGTGTTCTGTATCGGTAATCCGTTTCGTGTCCACAAATAGATTTCAGTATTCACCATAACACTCCTTTATTATCGTGCCAGGGGAGGGCTGCGATGGCAATGGACAAAGTTCACTGATTATACTCTGCAGCGAATAGTCCAGTTAATGAGTAACATTCTGGGACTTGGTGCCGATGTTCACACCCATGAATGTCATACTCCGGGTTTCAGTAATTGGAACTGATTCAGCCAAAGTTTGCGGTAACCAAGTAAAAATCTTATTCACTGGTATGTTAACTGTTAGTGGTCGCGATGTAATTTCATATTTTCTTTCTAACTTTTAACAGTTTGGCAGTGGTTTACATTTATTATCAGACTGGGAAACTCTCAACACTAAACTCAATTATTAATTAGTATTTGTATTAAATTTAAATATTATATCCGCTTTCTACTTCTCTGTGCTGCCTCCCAGTCTTTTTACGGCTCCCCCTGCTCTGCCTAAAACCCCTGCCTTTTACCTGTGTGTTTCCACCATCTGTTATGTGCCTGATCCTTAATGTTTATTTCCTTCTTCCCCCTGTTTCCATTCCTATCAGCTCCATGTTTCATTCTGTCTTTACTTCCTTTCGCCAGCTACAATTTCCATCCCACCTGCTACATGCCTCAATGTCCTGCTTCACCTTTAACCGCCTCCAGCTTTACAACCTTCCTGTACCTCTATCACTTTCTATTTCCCCACCAGATACAATCCTAATTTTACCCTTGACCTTCCTTTCCTCAGGTTCCGTGCCTGTTCTGCCCACTGCCATTCGGCCTCCTGCTCCATATCTGAGTCTCCTTCTCCTTTCCGCTTCACCTGCCCCATGTCTGAGTACCTTCACTCAGAGAGGTGTTAACCTGTGGAATTCCCTGCCACACAGAGTTGTTGATGCCATTTCATTGCATATATTCAAGAGGGAGTTAGATATGGCCCTTACGGCTAAGGGGATCAAGGGGTATGAAGAGAAAGCAGAAAAGTGGTACTGAGGGAATGTTCAGCCATGATCTTATTGAATGGTGGTGCAGGCTCGAAGGGCACCTATTTTCTATGTTTCAATGTTTCTATGTTTGCAATTCTGTGCCCCAGAGCTGAGGAAACTCCGTCTCTGAATATATTGAAGGTTGAGATTGATAGATTTATGAACTCTACTAGACCCTTTCTCTTCCACACAAATCTCTCTGAACACCAACATATAAAAGAGAAAAATTGCAAATTGCTACAGTATAGCGGAACTTGTGGGTCCTGGTGCATGTAACAAAAAAGTTTAGTATGCAGATACAGCAAGTAATCAGGAAGGCTAATGAAAACTTATCCTTTATTGCAAAGGGATACAGTATAAAAGCAGGGCAGTCCTGCTGCAATTATATTGGGTATGGGTGAGGCCAACACCTGGAATACTGCATGCAGTTTTGGTCTCCATACTTAAGAAAGGAGGCTTTGGAGGCAGTTCAGTGAAGGTTCACTTGGTTGATTCCGGAGATGGGGAGTGGGGTGACTTATGATAAAGGTTGAGTAGGTTGGGCCTCTATTGATTGGAGTTTAGAAGAATGAAGGTGATCTTATCGAAATGTATAAGGTTATAAGGGAGCTTGACAAAGTGTATGCAAAGAGGATGTTTCCACTGATTGGGAGACTAGAACTAGGGGGCATAATCTTAGAATAAGGAGCCGCTCATTTGGAACTGAAATGAGGAAGAATTTCTTCTCCATGGGTTGTAAATCTGTGGAATTCGCTGCCTCTGAGAGTGTGGGACTTGGGACATTTCATAAATTAATGACAGAAATACAGCTTCTTAACCGATAAGGGGTTATGGGAAGCGGGCAGGGAAGTGAAGCTGAGTCGATGATCAGATCAGCCATGATCTTATTGAACGGCGGAGCAGGCTCCAGGGGACGTATGACCTTCTCATGCTCCTATTTCTTATGCTCCTATGTTCTTAAGGATATGGTGATGAGGTGCGATGTAGTAGGGTCGGATCGTCCAAAACAGCAGCGTGATTGAATTGGAACTGAAGGCCTGTTTATGTGTTGTACATTCTTGCTATTCCACGTAACCTTTCACCGGAAAGATTATATCTCCAACAGTGCAGCCTTCCCACAGCATTGCACTGATTTTACTCGATGTTGTGCTCGAGTCTCTGGAGTGGATATTGTGTGAGGTGATAGTGCTAGCACTGATTCACATCGAACACCTAGCCTGTTAGTCCCCCAAATGTCCATCTCCATTGTATTTCCGCGAGTGCACTGGTATTAAAAATTGTTTCTCGGATTTACATGGGGTCTGCTGTTTTAAATCTCACTCGGGTGCAGAGGTTTATAGCTGCCTTTCGGAAACCCATGGCAGTGTGTGTCTATGAAGAATTCATCTCTCTCCTTGTGAGATTTGTTTTGTACAAAGAATGATCCTGGTAATGATATTAAGTGTGCAGGGCGTACTGCGATTCCGTTAGTACTGACACGGGCTGTGTTAGTATTTAATGCTGGCTTCACTCCTTCTCATTTTCATTAGGAGCAAAGGCGGTCTGTCAGTGTTTGTCGATGGCTGTCAAACCTTGATAGTATGATACTGCAGAGAGAGTGTCTCAGTGCGTGAGTTAATATTAACCTGTGGACTCAGTCAGAGCGTTAATACATTTGAAATTAGTTGGAGTGTTACTGCAAAACAGGGATTGTCTGGTGGTGGGGGCAGAGGGTGCATGCATCACAGATCCTGTGGAGTGCAGACCGGGACCACTGCTGCTGTATCACAGACGGCGGGGGGGAGCAGACCTGACCCTTTGTGTGTGTATATCACAGACTCCGGGGAGAGCTGAGCGGGCCCACTGTTTCTGTATCACAGAGCCTGGGGGTGAGCAGGCCAGGCCCACTGTGTCTGTATCACCGACCGCAGTGGGAGAGCAAACCGGGCCCACTGTGTCTGTATCACAGACCCCAGGGGGAGAGCAGACCGGGCCCACTGTGCGTTTATCACAGACCCCGCGGGGAGCAGACCGGTCCCACTGTTTCTGTATCACTGACCCCAGGAAGGCGGGGGGGTGGAAGACTAGGACCACGGTGTCTGTATCACAGAACCCGTGGCTGGCGGGGAGCGCAGACCCGGCCCACTCTGCTGTATCACAGACCCAGGGGAGAGTGCAGGCCAGGCCCACTGTGTGTGTATCACAGACCCCGGGGGGGAGCAGACCGGGCCCACTGTGTCAGTATCACAGAGCCTGGGGGGAGCAGACCGGGCCCACTGTGTCTGTATTACAGACCCCGGGGGAACAGACCGGGACCACTATGTCTGTATCACAGTCCCTGGGGGTGCAGGGGAACAGATCGGACCCACTGTGTCATTATCACAGACCCAGGGGGGAGAGGAGACCGGGCCCACTGTGTCTGTGTCACAGACCCCGGGGGCAGAGCAGACCGGGTCCACTGTGTCAGTATCACAGACCCCGGGGAGAGCAGACCGGGTCCACACTGTCTGTATCACAGACCGTGCGGGTGGAGCAGACCGGGCCCACTGTGTATGTGTATCACGGATCGCGGGCAGTGCAGAGCAGATCAACTGTGTCTGCATCACAGACCCCTGGGGGAGAGTAGACCGGGCCCACTGTGTGTATATTACAGACCCAGGGGGGAGCAGACCGGGCCCACTGTGACTGTATCACAGACCCCGGGGGGAGAGCATAACGGGCGCACTGTATATGCATCACATTGAATAGTGGTGCAGGCTCGAAGGGCCGAATGGCCTACTCCTGCACCTATTTTCTATGTTTCAATGTTTCTATGTTTGCAATTCTCTGCCCCAGAGATCTGAGGAGACTCAGTCTCTGAATATATTCAAGGCTGAGATCGATAGATTTATGAACTCTACTAGACCCTTTCTCTTCCACACAAATCTCTCTGAACACCAACATATAAAAGAGATAAATTGCAAAGTGCTGCAGTACAGCAGACTTGGGGATCCTGGTGTATGTAACAAAAAAGTTTAGTAAGCAGGTACAGCAAGTAATCAGGAAGGCCAATGAAAACTTAGCCTTTATTGCAAAGGGATACAGTATAAAAGCAGAGAAGTCCTGCTGCAATTATACCGGGTATGGGTAAGGCCAACACCTGGAATACTACATGCAGTTTTGGTCTCCATATTTAAGAAAGGAGGCTTTGGAGGCAGTTCAGAGAAGGTTCACTTGGTTGATTCCGGAGATGGGGAGTGGGGTGACTTACGAAGAAAGGTTGAGTAGGTTGGGCCTCTACTGATTGGAGTTCAGAAGAATGAGAGGTGATGTTATCGAAACGTATAAGGTTATAAGGGAGCTTGACAAAGTGTATGCAGAGAGGATGTTTACACTGATCGGGAGACGAGAACTCGGGGGCATAATCTTAGAATAAGGGGCCGCTCATTTGGAACTGAAATGAGGAAGAATTTCTTCTCCGTGTGTTGTAAATCTGTGGAATTCGCTGCCTCTGAGAGCTGTGGAACCTGGGACATTTCATAAATTTATTACAGAAATACAGTTCCTTAACCGATAAGAGGTTATGGGAAGCTGGCAGGGAAATGAAGTTGAGTCCATGATCAGGTGAGCCATGATCTTATTGAACGGCGTAGCAGGCTCCAGGGGCCGTATGACCTTCTCATGCTCCGATTTCTTATGCCCCTGTGTTCTTAAGGATATGGTGATGAGGTGCGATGAAGTAGGGTCGGATGGTCCAACACTGCAGCGTGATTGAATTGGAACTGAAGGCCTGTTTATGGTTGTTATTCCACATAGCCTTTCACCGGAAAGACTATATCTCCAACAGTGCATCCTTCCCACAGCATTGCACTGATTTTACTCGATGTTGTGCTCGAGTCTCTGGAGTGGATATTGTGTGAAGTGATAGTGCTAGCACTGATTCACATCGAACATCTAGCCTGTTAATGCCCCAAATGTCGTTCTCCATTGTATATCCGCGAGTGCACTGGTATCCAAAAAGTGATTCTCGGATTTACATGGGGTCTGCTGTTTTAAATCTCACTCGGGTGCAGAGGTTTATAGCTGCCTTTCGGAAACCCATGGCAGTGTGTGTCTATGAAGAATTCATCTCTCCACTTGTGAGATTTGTTTTGTACAAAGAATGTTCCTGGTAGTGATTTTATGTGTGCAGGGCATACTGCGATTGTTTCAGTACTGACACGGGCTGTGTTAATATTTAATGCTGGCTTTACTCCTTCTCATTTTCATTTGGAGCAAAGGCGGTCTGTCAGTGTTTGTCGATGGCTGTCAAACCTTGACAGTATGATACTGCAGAGAGAGTGTCTCAGTGAGTGAGTTAATATTAACCTGTGGACTCAGTCAGAGCGTTAATACATTTGAAATTAGTTGGAGTGTTTCTGCAAAACAGGGATTGTCTGGTGGTGGGAGCAGAGGGTGCATGCATCACAGATCCTGTGGCGTGCAGACCGGGCCCACTGCTTCTTTATCACAGACGGCGGGGGGAAGAAGACCTGGCCCTTTGTGTGTGTATCACAGACCCCGGGGGGGAGAGTAGACCGGGCTCACTGTATGTATATTACAGACCCAGAGGGAAGCAGACCGGGCCCACTGTGACTGTATCACAGACCCCGGGGGGAGAGCATACCGGGCGCACTTTGTGTACATCACAGTCCCCGGGGAGAGCAGACCGGGCCCACTGTGTTTGTATCACAGACTCCACGGGGTGCAGACCGGGCCCCTCTGAGTGTGTATCACAGACCCCAAGGGGAGCAGACCGGGCCCACTGTATCTGTGTCACAGACCCCGGGGTGAGCAGACCGGGCCCACAGTGTCTGTATCACAGACACCGGGGGAGCACAGACTGGGTCTATTGTGTGTGTATCACGGACCCCGGGGGGAGAGCAGACAGGGCCCATTCTGTGTGTATCACAGACCACGGAGGGAGAGCAGACCGGGCCCACTGTGTGTGTATCACAAACCGCGCGGGTAGAGCAGACCAGGCCCACAGTTTCTGTATCACCGACCCCAGGTGGAGAGAAGACTGGGCCCACTGTGTGAATTACAGACCCCGGGGAGCAGACGTGGCCCACTGTGTATGTGTATCACGGACCCCGGGCTGTGCAGACTAAACCAACGGTGTCTGTATCACAGAGTCCGGGGGCAGAGCAGACCGGACCCACTGTGTGTGTATTACAGACCCCGGGGAGAGCAGACCGGGACCACTGTGTGTGTATTACAGACCCAGGGGGGAACAGACCGGGCCCATTGTGTCTGTATCACTGACCCCGAGGGGAGAGCAGACCGGACCCACTGTGTGTGTATTACAGACCCCGGGGAGAGCAGCCCGGGACCACTGTGTGTGTATTACAGACCCAGGGGGAACAGACCGGGCCCATTGTGTCTGTATCACTGACCCCGAGGGGAGAGCAGACCGGGCCCACTGTGTGTGTATTACAGACTCCGGGGAGAGCAGCCCGGGCCCACTGTGTGCGTATTACAGACCCAGGGGGGAGCAGACCGGGCCCATTGTGTCTGTATCACAGATCCTGGGGACAGCAGACCGGGCTCACACATCGGGGGAGCGCAGACAGGGCCTACTGTGTGTGAATCACAGACCCCGGGGAGAGCAGACCGGGCCCACTCTGGCTGTATCACAGATCTTGGGGGAAGAGCAGACCGGGCTCACTGTCTCTGTATCACCGACCCCGGGGGAGCGCAGACTGGGCCTACTGTGTGTGAATCATAGACCCCGGGGGGAGAGCAGACCTGGCCTACTCTGGCTGTATCACAGATCCCGGGGAGAGAAGACCGGGCCCATTGTTTGTGATTTACAGACCCCAGGGGGAGAGCAGACCGGGCCCACTGTGTGTGCATTACAGACCTCCGGGCGAGCAGACCGGGCCCAATGTATTTTTATTACTGACCCCGGGGGGTGGGGAGTGAGGAACAGACAGGGCCCACTGAGTCTGTATCACAGACCCCTGTGGGAGAGCAGACGAGGCCCACTGTGTCTGTATCACAGACGCCGGGTGGAGCAGACAGAGCCCACAGTATCTCTATCAAAGACCCCGGGGGGAGAGCAGACCGGGCCCACTCTGTGTGTATTACAGACGACGGGGAGAGCAGACCAGGCCCACTGTCTGTGTCTGTGTATTAGAGACCCAGGGGGAGCAGACCAGGCCCACTGTGTCTGTATCACAGACCCCGAGGGGAGAGCAGACCGGGCCCACTGCGTGTGTATCACAGAACCCAGGGAGAGCAGACCGGGCCCACTTTATCTGTATCACAGACCTCGGGGGATATGCAAACCGGGCCCACAGTGTGTTTATCACAGACCCCGGGGAGAGGAGACTGGGCCCAATGTATTTTTCTTACAGACCCCCGGGGGGTGGGGGGGGGAACAGATAGGGCCCACTGTGTCTTTATCTCAAACCCCGGTGGGGGAGCAGACGAGGCCAACTGTGTCTGTATCACAGACCCCGCGGGAGCAGATCGAGCCCTCAGTGTCTGTATCACAGACCCCGAGAGGAGAGCAGACCGGGCCCACTGCGTGTGTTTCACAGACCCCGGGGAGAGCAGACCGGGACCAATGTACTTTTATTGCAGACCCCTGGGGGTGAGAAGGAGGGAACAGACAGGGCCCACTGTGTCTGTATTACAGACTCCGGGGAGAGCAGACGAGGCCAACTGTGTCTGTATCACAGAAGCTGGGGGCAGCAGACCGGGCCCAGACATCGGGGGAGCGCAGACTGGGCCTACTGTGTGTGAATCACAGACCCCGGGGGGAGAGCAGACCATTCCCACTGTTTCTGTATCACAGACCCCGGGGGTGAGCCGACCGGACCCACTCTGGCTGTATCACAGATCCTGGGGGAAGAGCAGACCGGGCTCTCTGTCTCTGTATCACTGACCCCGGAGGAGCGTAGACTGGGCCTATTGTGTGTGAATCATAGACCCCGGGGGGAGAGCAGACCGGGCCCACAGTGTCTGTATCACAGACATCGGGGAAGCGCAGACTGGGCCAACTGTGTCTGTATCACAGACGCCGGGGAGAGAAGACCTGACCCACTGTTTGTGTATTACAGACCCCAGGGGGAGAGCAGACCGGGCCCACTGTGTGTGCATTACAGACCTCCGGGAGAGCAGACCGGGCCCAATGTATTTTTATTACAGACCCCGGGGGGTGGGGAGTGGGCAACAGACACGGTCCACTGAGTCTGTATCACAGACCCCGGTGGGAGAGCAGACGAGGCCCACTGTGTCTGTATCACAGACGCCAGGTGGAGCAGACAGAGCCCACAGTATTTCTATCAAAGACCCCGGGGGGAGAGCAGACCATGCCCACTCTGTGTGTATTACAGACGCCGGGGAGAGCAGACCAGGCCCACTGTTTGTGTATTAGAGACCCAGGGGGAGCAGACCAGGCCCACTGTGTCTGTATCACAGACCCCGAGGGGAGAGCAGACCGGGCCCACTGCGTGTGTATCACAGAACCCAGGGAGAGCAGACCGGGCCCACTGTATCTGTCTCACAGACCTCGGGGGGTGAGCAAACCGGGCACACAGTGTGTGTATCACAGACCCCGGGGAGAGTAGACTGGGCCCAATGTATTTTTCTTACAGACCCCCGGGGGGTGGGGAGGGGGAACAGACAGGGCCCACTGTGTCTTTATCTCAAACCCCGGTGGGAGAGCAGACGAGGCCAACTGTGTCTGTATCACAGACCCCGGGGGGAGCAGACCGAGCCCACAATGTCTGTATCACAGACCCCGAGGGGGGAGCAGACCGGGCCCACTGCGTGTGTTTCACAGACCCCGGGGAGAGCAGACCGGGACCAATGTACTTTTATTGCAGACCCCTGGGGGTGAGGAGGAGGGAACAGACAGGGCCCACTGTGTCTGTATTACAGACTCCGAGGAGAGCAGCCCGGGCCCACTGTGTGTGTATTACAGACCCCGGGGAGAGCAGCCCGGGCCCACTGTGTGTGTATTACAGACCCCGGTGGGAGAGCAGACGAGGCCAACTGTGTCTGTATCACAGACCCTGGGGTCAGCAGACCAGGCCCAGACATCGGGGGAGCGCAGACTGGGCCTACTGTGTGTGAATCACAGACCCCGGGGGGAGAGGAGACAATTCCCACTGTTTCTGTATCACAGACCCCGGGGGTGAGCCGACCGGGCCCACTCTGTCTGTATCACATATCCTGGGGGAAGAGCAGACCGGGCTCACTGTCTCTGTATCACCGACCCCGGAGGATCGCAGACTAGGCCTATTGTGTGTGAATCATAGACCCCGGGGGGAGAGCAGACCAGGCCCAGTCTGGCTGTATCACAGATCCCGGGGAGAGCAAACCGGGCCCACAGTGTCTGTATCACAGACATCGGGGAAGCGCAGACTGGGCCGACTGTGTCTGTAACACAGACGCCGGGGAGAGAAGACCTGGCCCACTGTTTGTGTAGTACAGACCCCAGGGGGAGAGCAGACCGGGCCCACTGTGTGTGCATTACAGACCTCCGGGAGAGCAGACCGGGCCCAATGTATTTTTATTACAGACCCCGGGGGGTGGGGAGTGGGGAACAGACAGGGTCCACTGAGTCTGTATCACAGACCCCGGTGGGAAAGCAGTCGAGGCCCACTGTGTCTGTATCACAGATGCGGCGTGGAGCAGGCAGAGCCCACAGTATCTCTATCAAAGACCCCGGGGGGAGAGCAGACCGGGCCCACTGTGTGTGTATTACAGACGCTGGGGAGAGCAGACCAGTCCCACTGTTTGTGTATTAGAGACCCAGGGGGAGCAGACCAGGTCCACTGTCTGTAGCACAGACGCCGAGGGGAGCACAGACCGGGCCCACTGCGTGTGTATCACAGAACCCAGGGAGAGCAGACCGGCCCCACTCTGTCTGTATCACAGACCTCGGGGGGTGAGCAGACCGGGCGCACAGTGCGTGTATCACAGACCCCGGGGAGAGGAGACTGGGCCCAATGTATTTTTATTACAGACCCCCGCGGGATGGGGAGGGGGAACAGACAGGGCCCACAGTGTGTTTATCACAGACCCCGGGGAGAGCAGTCTGGGCCCAATGTATTTTTATTACAGACCCCCGGGGGGTGGGGAGGGGGAACAGACAGGGCCCACTGTGTCTTTATCTCAAACCCCGGTGGGAGAGCACACGAGGCCAACTGTGTCTGTATCACAGACCCCGGGGGGAGCAGACCGAGCCCACAGTGTCTGTATCACAGACCCCAGGGGAGCAGACTGTACCCACTGTATCTGTACCACAGACCGCAGGGAGAGAGCAGACCGGGCCCACTGTGAATGAATCACTGACCCGGGAGGTGGGTGTGGAGAGCAGACAGTGCCCATTGTGTGCGTATCACAGACCCTGCGTGGGGGAACAGACCAGGCCCACAGTTTCTGTATCACCGACCCCGTGGGGAGAGCAGACCGGGCCCAATGTGTGTGTACTACAGACCCCAGGGAGAGCAGACCAGGCCCACTGTGTGTGTGTGTATCACAGACTCCGGGGAGAGCAGACCACTCCCACTGTGTCTGTATCACAGACCGCAGGGGTAGAGCAGACCGGGCCCACTGTCTGTGTATTACAGACCGCAGGGTGAGCAGAACGGGCCCACTGTATTTGTATTACAGACCTCGGTGGATGGAGAGGGAGGAACACACAGTGCCCACTGTGTGTGTATCACAGACCCCGGGGAGAGCAGACCAGGCCCAATGTACTTTTATTACAGACCCCGGCGGGTGGGGAGGGGGGAACAGACAGGGCCCACTGTGTCTGTATCACAGACCCCGGTGGGAGAACAGGCGAGGCCCACTGTTTCTGTATCACAGACCCCGGGGGGAGCAGACAGGGCCCACAATTTCTCTATCAAAGACTCCAGGGGAGCAGACCGGGCCCACTGTGTCTGTATCACAGATCCCAGGGAGGGAGCTGACCGGGCCCACTGTGACTGTATCACAGACCCGGGGGGCGGGGGGGTGGTGGAGCAGACAGCGCCCACTGTGTGTGTATTACAGACCCAGGGAGAGCAGACCAGGCCCACTGTGTCTGTATCACAGACCCCGGGGGGAGAGCAGATCGGGCCCACTGTGTGTGTATTACAGACTGCGGCTTGAGCAGACCAGGCCCACAGTGTCTGTATCACAGACACCGGGGGAGCGCAGACTGGGCCTATTGTGTGTGTATCACAGACCCCGGGGGAAGAGCAGACCGGGCCCACTTTGTGTGTATCACAGACACCGGGGAGAGCAGACCGGGCCCACTCTGGCTGTATCACAGATCCCGGGGGAGAGCAGAACGGGCCTACTGTGTGTGAATCACAGGCCCAGGGGGGAGAGGAGATCGGGCCCACTGTGTGTGTATTACAGACCGCGGGGTGAGCAGAACGGGCCCACTGTATTTGTATTACAAACCCTGGGGGGTGGGGAGCAGGTAACAGAAATGTCCCACTCTGTCTGTAACCCAGATCCCGAGGGGAGAGCCGACTGTGTCCACTGTATCTGTATCACAGACACCGGGGGAGCGCAGACTGGGCCTATTGTGTGTGTATCACAGACATCGGGGGGAGAGCAGACAGGGCCCATTTTGTGTGTATCACAGACCCCGGGGGGAGAACAGACCGGGCCCACTGTATGTGTATCACAGACCGCACGGGTGGAGCAGACCAGGCCCACAGTTTCTGTATCACCGAACCCGGGGGGAGAGAAGACCGGGCGCACCGTGTGTGTATCACAGACCCCGGGGGGAGCAGACCGGGCCCACTTTGTCTGTATCACAGACCCCGAAGGGAGAGCAGACCGGACCCACAGCGTGTGTATCACAGACCCCGGGGAGAGCAGACCGGGCCCACTGTGTCTGTATCATAGACCCCGGGGGGAGCAGACCGTGCCCACTGTGTCTGTATCGCAGACCCCGGGGGGAGCAGAGCGCACCCACAGTGTCTGTATCAAGGTGAGAGAGTAACCATTCTGATGTGGTAGATGGCAGGTGAGCTTGAGATGACAGAAGCGATCTGTCAGTAGTGGGAGAGATTGTTACAATGAGGTGTCACTGGTTAGAGAGTTTGTTCCAAACACTTGCACAAAGTTCAATCTGTCTTCCAAATGCAGTAAGCAACAGCTTCTGAGCCTGAAAAGTGAGCAGTTGTGAGCTCGGAGTTATTATAGCACATTTCCAGCTTTCAAGTAATCAGATGATTCTATGGCCATTCAACACTTGCTTAACTGACGTGACCCCAGGCAGTGTGCACCCTGTGGGCGACCTGATAAACTCGGACAGTGAGCTTAAAGTTGTTGTTAATCCTTTTGACAAGGTCATAATTACCTGAATTTCCTTACCCATCGCTGTGTGTCACTGGGAATAAATCTCACTCTGTCCAACTCCCCATTTATTCAGAGACTATTAGTATTTATTAAATAAAGTACTGTCTGTGTGGACCTTTCAATGTCCCTCAGTCCAGTCTCATTACCTGATGATCAGAATTATCTCCTGGAGCTCAGTCACCGGACCCGTCAGGTTTGTGGAAACTTGACCAATTACTGCAGCTCCTTAAATCCCTGGAATTTATGGGAATGGGGCGATATTCCCCGAGTTAAATGGTAAAGCGGCGATTCATTGTACTTTATATAAACTGTGCATTATAATAATGTGTAATATCTCGGGGTGAGTTATATTGTGAAACGGTGCTAACTGCTGCTGCAAAATCCACCCTCAGGATTTGATGTAACAAGGAGAGTTTATTCTGTTCGTTACAAGGTTTAAATGTTCCTGTACTCGGTGTTTATAGGGGAGGGGAGTCTCGCACTGTATTCCCCATTGCACTGGCTCAACATGTATTCTAGATGTAATTCGCCCTACAGTGCTTGGGAAATTTTCGGAAGTTCACTCCCCGAGCGGGGCAGCACACACGGGGCAGATTATGCGGAATTCCCGCGTTCACTGCCCCCGGGTTACCAGGAGCCGCCCGCTGTGTGCATGACTCCACCGCTGGCCTGTGTGCGTCTGTACCCCGGGGATAATACCCCACACCACGCTAGATTGGCCGCTGTGTGTCTGTACCCCGGGGATAATACCCCACACCACGCTAGATTGGCCGGTGTGTGTCTGTACCTCGGGGATAATACCACACCACAGTAGATTGGCCGGTGTATGTCTGTACTCCGGGATAATAACTCATACCATACTAGAGTGGCCAGTGTGTGTTTGTACCCCGGGAATAATACTCCACACCACGCTAGATTGGCCGGTGTGTTTCTGTACCCTGGGGATAATATCCCACACCACGCTAGATTGGATCATTTTTACCGACAGGTTGAAGATCCTGAATGTCATACTTGTCTTAATGTTCAGATCAGAGAATAATTGTAAACAGTAAAATCCTACCTCCTCCACAAGGATCCGTTCTGGATTCTCCAGACCTTAGAGAATTATTAATCGACCCTCTTATTATTGGTCGTATTTGTGTAGAATCTGCACCTATCTGGTTTAACTGAACTGTTTGTTTCCCTTCGTTAGGGAGCAACAACACAATGTGTGAGTGTTCTACAATTCACCCAACAGTCAGAGATAAATATACAGTTACCTCAATACTTGGCATTTGTGCATAACGGGTTGCAGTTGCACAGATCGAGGTGTTTTATTGTATCAGACATTCCGATGACATGAGACAGGAACGCAAGGTCAATCAGGGTCAATGTCAATCCACTAAATGTAAGTTTTTCGACAGATACCACTGTGGCCCGAGCCAGTGCTGTATTCTGAGATTCAAACAGGTAGTGGAATGTATTCAGGAGGTCCCTTTTACCAGTTTCACTCCCTGCGTTCCCAATCTGTATTTTAACCTTCTCCTTCACCCAGTCAATCACTTGGCAGGTGATTTGATGAAGAAATTTAGCCAGAACCTCCTCCAGGGGTGAAGCTGCATGCGGGGAGGAGAGACCAGCAACAATGCGGAGAAATATCTCAAATCGCCCATCTTCCTTGCTGTGAGCTTCACGGAGGAGTTTCAGGGTGTTCCCGGGGTCAGGAGTCAGGAATTGTGCAAGTGCGGCTACAAACTCTTGGATTGCGAGGTGCGGGAATGTGTACATCACGCTCTGGGCAGAATCATCTCTCTCCAAAAGTTCCATCATGAATGCAGACAGGAACTGGGAAGGTTGAAGATTGTATTAGCTCAAATTTCCATCTCTGAACACAATCTTCTTCTCAGAGATTCCTGTGAAGGCCATCTCACCCATCCTCAGTAACACATCACATGGGCTTTCAATCTCTCGGCGATGGTTTTTCAGAATGTTATCGATATAGTAGGAATATAGTTGGGTGATGGCCTTGGAACTCGCTGCTGTTTCCTGTCTCTCTGTGTAAAGAAAGGACCCAGTGACAGACCGAGGATAAAGGAGTAGGAAGGGTTGCAGCACATAGCGTACAGGATCTCATTTTCCTCCGCATGTTTGATAACAGCTGCTGCCACCATCTGATCTTCAAAAAACTTGTTGAAATATTCCTTCCGTTCTTCACCAACAAATCTCAGGATTTCAGCCCAGACACTGGTCTCAGCCTTTTCCAATAAATGTAATGCAGTGGGGCAGCTGGTCACTAGCACTGAACATCCTGGGAGCAGCTTGTGTTGTGCTCAGCTGTACACAATGTCAGGCACTTCACACCAGTCTTCTGGATCTGTGCACCTGTGCTGAGGTGCTGTATGTATCCGATTGTCAGCAAAACCGATCCTGTCCTTGAATTCATCCAAACCATCGAATATAAATAGCAATCCCTCTGGGTTCTTCCAGAGCTCTCTGAGAATATTCCCGAAGTAAGGATACTGATCCAGTATCAGATTCCTCTGGTTTATTCTACAGTTAATAGCGTTTAAATCGCGGAATTTAAAACTGAAAACAAAGTGAAAGTGAGGGTATATTTTCCTAGTGGCCCAGTCATGAACAATCTTTTGTACCAGTGTTGTTTTTCCAATCCCCGCTACTCCGCTCACTGCTGCTGAACTCCAAGATTTGGATTTTCTCTGGGAAAAACTGCTGTGGAACAATTGATCAGTTCGGATTTTTTCCAGATCGCTCCAAAGATGTTCCTCTCTGCACTCTTCATGTTCTCGGCCTCTTTCTAGCAGTTCATGTTCTACAAGTGTCCGATCTCGAATTAGAAATGACTGTTAGCTCAGCGTATCGATCAACCAGCTGGAAAACCTTAACCTTCTCCTTTATTAGGATAGTGTTCACGCTCAGTGTTTCAGTTTGTACCCGGAGTATTTCCGTGAGTTTTTGTTGAGCATCTTCAAATAAAACATAAAAAGTGGTTTGAATGTTAGTTATATTGACACAAAACAACTTCAATACAGTACCACTTCACTATTCAGTAAATTGTTGGAAGATTTAATTGACAGCTTCAATAGAGGTGCGAGTAGAAATTATAACTCAGTTAATGGCAAGCTCACCTGAAATTGAACAATGGCCGAGAGAAAAATCTTCATTCGATTCCAGTATTTATTGAACATGGAGATTTCTATAAAAGTGCTTTTCTCTGACGTTTGATCCTATCTGGCATGCCCTGTACTATAGACATCTCGTTACAAATCCACACAAGGACCTGGTTATTAAAGAGGAGATTGCAGTGGATCAATCTTTGCAACTGTCATTGTGGCTTACATTCAGCCGCAATGGAAAATAAGATTTGCTTTCTTGTGAGGGATATTGTACAAAACATATACTGTTATCTTATCAGTCCTTAGCTCCGTTTTCTAAGACTGAATGGACAGAATTTCCACCGTTAGTGTGTGAGGATCTGGACAGGTTATCTGGGGTAATGTGTTCACTGGGAGAAGGACAGACTGATGGACAGAAGTTCCAGTGTTAGTGTGTGAGGTCCTGGGCAGGTTATCTTGGATTGTGTGTTCACTGTGAGAGGGACAGACTGTGAGTGGACAGAAGACCAACTGTTAGTGTGTGAGGTCCTGGGCAAGTATACTATGCACTGCAAAGCACAGGAGGAAGGTTACTGCAATGGTGAAGACACAGGCATTATATGATCATGTGCATCACATAATTGTGGCATGGGAAAGGGTGCGGGCGTTGGATGTGTTCCATTCGGAAGAAGGGACTTTGGATATTGAAATATTGATCAGAATTTCTAACAGGATAAATACAATTAATGCGAGAATGCGATTCACGATGATCACAATTTAATTAACAGAATAACCTGAAATGAGCAAGCCAGGAGTAAGAAGGGAAATCAGGGTAATCTTCTCCAACAAAGGGTGGAACACTACGGAGCGTGAGACCAAGTAGCAGGAGGACACCAAGGGCAGTGTAAATGGAGAATCGAGACAATGGGATGTGTAAGTGTGGATGCAGTGAGAGGGACAGGTGGGTCTATCACTGACAGTGTAAGTGGGGATAATGGGATGTGTATGTGTGGTTACACTGAGAGGGACAGGTGGGTCCATCAATAATAGTGTAAGTGGGAATAATGGGATGTGTATGTGTGGATACATTGAGAGGGACAGGTGGATCCATCACTGACAGTGTAAGTGGGAATAATGGGATGTGTATGTGTGGATACACTGAGAGGGACAGGTGGGTCCATTACTGACAGTGTAAGTGGGAATAATGGGATGTGTATGTGTGGATACAGTGAGAGGAGCAGGTGGGTCTATCACTAACAGTTTAAGTGGGGACAATGGAATGTGTACCTGTGTATACACTGAAACGGGCAGGTGGGTTTATCACCAAAGGGTGGAAGAGTGACATCACGTAGCAGGAGGACATTAAGGGACAGGGTAAGTCGGGAGAAGACTCAATGGGATATGTATGATAAACTGAGAGGGACAGGTGGGTAATAGGTGGGCGGGTGGTGGTAGTAGGCTCTTCTACTCCTGCTACTACCACCACCCGCCCACCTATTACAGCACCTCGAACCTGCTCCGCCATTTAATACGACCATGGCTGAACCGATCATGGACTCCGGTCCAGGTCCCTACCGACTCCCCATAACCCCGTCTTGGTTAAGAGACTATCTATAATTTATTCATTAACCTATCTTCCACAGTTCTCTGAATTCCACAAATGTGGGATTTCGCAGTGAATTGCCACACAGCCAGCTGTTTAAAGGGCTTTACAACTTGTAGCGATCTGCAACTGGGTTCAGTGGAGCATTATAAATATGTACCTTTATAAATGCTTCAGAAATCTGAGCGAATAGGAACTTCAATTTACGCAGAAAATTGGAAAATCAAAATATAGTTTAATGCTGTTTCCTTAGCCTTTGAACTTCTGATTCCACTATTCTACCAACCTCAAAACAACGGTTACAATCAAACTATCTGATTCTTAGAAGTAAAATAATGTTTTTGGAAATCTCCATTTCATCACTTACCTTTCAGGTGAATGGGTACTTCGGATAAACCTCGTGCGATGTCCATGTAATCATTTGAATCAGAACGTGTTTAAATCAATGAACTTACATGTAATTCAATCGGAGTGATACTATCGTGAAAGATGCAGGGTTTGAATCTGAAGTTGAATTCAGCGTGTAAATTTACCGTACCACATTCCTGAATTACTCTCAGTATTCTGTCCAACTTTGGTAATCCATGGCGCATATTCACAAAGGATTCCCACATTACCCTTCGGGCCCAAGAGCATTTCTCCATCACCAGATTGAGGATAAGTTTGGAACTGTCCGCCCAGTTTCCCTTCTCCACGAGCTCAGTGATTTTCTGTAAAGATTAATAACGTATATATTGATGAGCGGAGTGAAAGACAAATACTGAGAATGAGAAGGAAATGATCTGCTCAGTGATGGAATCTCCCAGTTGTTTTGAGCACAGAAATAAATTATTGGCTCAAGTACTGATCCATCCTGAAAATGGGCCAAATACTCTGTAAACATCTTGATTCAGCCATTAACTAGAAATAAATGTTATGGAAGTAAAACAAGAGGACGAGATATTCGTGAGCTGAGATAAAGCTAAACGTCTGTTGCTTGAGACATTAAACCGAGTTCGGTCTTCTCTCTCAGGTGGTTGTAAAAGATCCCATGGCACTGTTTAGAAGAGTAGGGGAGTTTCCGCCCCCCCCCCACCGTGTGCTGGCTAATATTTATCCTTCAGTCAACATCACTGAAGCAGATTATCTGGTCATTATCGTATAGATGTCTGTGGGATCTTGCTGTGTAAATGACATGCCATATTACAACAGTGACAACAATTCAGCAGTACTTCATTGGCTGTAAAGCGCTTTGCGACGTCCGGGGGTCGTGAAAGGCGCTATATGAATGCAAATCTTTCTTTCCTTCTTGCAGATAAAAGTGCTAAGTCTTAAGAAGAAGATGAAGGTGAAGAGGCGGAGGTGTTTAAGGAGTGAATTTCAGAGTGTGGGATCTGATTGAAATGAATGCTCGGACGCTGCTGGTGAAGGTGGTTGGTGGTAGGGAGTAGGCCAGAGTTAGAGGAACAGGCCATTCTGGATTTGAGAGACTGCTGTAGGGTTGCAGGAGGTTAAAGAGATTGGGAAGAGTGAGGCCATGAGTGGATTTGAACAGGAAGGTGGGAGTTTTAACTTGCAGGCATTGGAGGACCACTGCAAGAGTAGGCAAGCGAGAACATGAGTGATAGCCGAGTGGAACCTGGGTGGGACAGGGTATAGAGTTTCGGATGAGCTGAAGTTTATGGTATGCAGAGGATGGGCGGCCGGCCAGGGGAGCTTTGCAATAATCAAGTCTAAAAGGGACAAAGGTGTGGATGATGTTTTCAGAAGCAGATGAGCTGAGATAGGAGTGGAGAGGGGCAAAGTTATGGAGATGGAAGTCTGCGGGAGGATACGGAGTCGGAAATTACACTTCGAGAACAAAAAGGATGCCGAGTTTGGGCACAGTCATATTCGGCCTTAGGGATTGGCCGGGGTAGCGGAATAAATTAAATGCGGAGGAGCTGGGAGTTTGAGGTGGGGTGGTATACAATGGCTTCAGATGTATAACTGGAAGGAATGATCAATTTAAAAAGATTCGAAACAATGAAAGAACGATTTAAAAATATGCAACTTTCAACATTTCAGCCCCGTCATGCTCTCCAGAACCAAAATGGTTCCATCCAATAACGTTAGCGTGCAGCAAACTACAGACTGATTGAACGCAATATCCTGAGGTCCCTCTGGGGAGTGCTGTTTCACACCCAGAGCACAGGACAGAACATTTGACCCTGTTGTGTGCAGTTTTAGACACTCCATTATGAGAACTCATAAAACCCATAGCAAAGGTGCCGTGCATATTAACTCTGTTGTTACCAGGGATGTGGAGATACTATTTATAAAGAAGGATTTAAGAACTTCGTGCCGATTCCACTAGAGGAGAGCAAATTAAGTGAGGAGTTGCTACATGTCTTCATATTCTGAAAAGTTATGATCAAATAAATAGTTACTGAAAGTTTCAACTGATTGGCCAGTGGGCACCGTTGTATGCTAATTCAAAGCATTCGCGCTGAAGTTGCATCCATGTAATTATGCACGAGAGGACGAGAAAACATAATTCACTCCTATTGAGGAAGTCGACAATTTGTTAAAGATAATTATATATATATATTCTAATTCATGTGGGTGTTGTTGGCAAGGGCAGCATTTATTGCCCATCTCTAATTGCCCTTGAGAAGATGGTGGTGAGCCGTCTTCTTGAACCACTGCAGTCCTGTGTGGTGAAGGTATTCCCAGTGCTGGTAGGGAGGTCCAGGATTTTGACCCAGCGACGATGAAGGAACGGCCGATATATTTCCAAGTCAGGATGGTGTGTGACCTGGAGGGGAACATGCAGGTGTTACACAGAAACATAGAAAATAGATGCAGGAGTAGGCCATTCGGCCCTTTGAGCCTGCACCACCATTCAATAAGGTCATGGCTGATCATTCCCTCAGTACTCCTTTCCTGCTTTATCTCCATATCCCTTGATCCCCTTAGCTGTAAGGGCCATATCTAACTCACTCTTGAATATATCAAACTAACTGGCATCAACAATTATCTACGGCAGGGAATTCTTTGATACGGATTCTTTTCCCTCAATCTGTTTCAGCGAATACACTGATTCGAACACTTTAAAGTTTAGTTCAGACTAACTTTATTCAGGCTTCATCGATGAAGGGTCTTGCTCTGATAAAGGGGCACCGACTTAATGAGTCTGTCGAATCCATCAGAGCAAGCAAAAATCATTACAAAATCAATACATTTATACAGTTCGTGAATGATACAACCCCTTTTCATTGTCCTATCACATCAGCTACCATGGCATAGATACAAGCTAAATTAGTCATTTACACAGTTAATTAAACAATGCCCCTAATCATGAGAGAAGATTAAGTAATTTCCAGCTTACCTTTGTTTTGCAGGCAAGGAAGACACAGTTCTGCTTCTCTGGGTATTCCCACAGTTTAGCTCCTACATCTGTTGCTACATTCCCATGATCAGATGGTTCCTCAAGGTTGTTTAACAAAGACAAGTCACTCATTGTTTTCCCCTACAATGAGACCTAAAGAGTCAGCAATAACCATGAGCGGCCATTTTAGAAAGAGTTAATACATTTGAAATTAGTACGGATAATACATATAAAGTTGGTAGCTACAGTGATACAGATTCTCATTTCCACAGGTTAACAACGCTCTGATTGAAGAAGTTTCTCCTCATCTCAGTCCTAAATCGCCTACCCCTTATCCTAAGAATGTGTCACCTGGTTCTCGACTTCTGCAACATCGGGAACAATCTAACTGCATCTAACCTGTCCAGTCCCGTCAGAATCTTGTATGTTTCTATGAGATCCCCTCTCATCCTTCTAAACGCCAATGTATAAAGGTCCAGTTGATCCAGTCTCTCCAGGTATGTCAGTCCAGCCATCCCGGGAACCAATCTGGTGAACCTTTGCTGCACTCCCTCAATAGCAAGAACGTCCTTCCTCAGATTAGGAGACCAAAACTGAACACAATATTCCAGGTGACGCCTCACCAAGGCCCTGTACAACTGCAGTAAGACCTCCCTGCTGCTATACTCAAATCCCCTAGCTATGAAGACCAACATACCATTTGCCTTCTTTACCGCCTGCTGTACCTGTATGCCAAATTTCAATGATTGATGACCATGACACCTAGGTCTCGTTGTACCTCCCCTTTTTCTAATCTGCCACCATTCAGATTATATTCTGTCTTCGGGTTTTTGTCCCCAAAGTGGATAACCTCACATGTATCCACATTATACTGCATCTGCCATGTATTTTCCCACTCACCTAGCCTGTCTAAGTCATCCTGAAGCCTCTTAGTATCCCCCTCACAGCTCACACCGTCACCCAGTTTAGTGTTATCTGCAA
The DNA here is from genome assembly GCF_044704955.1 of Pristiophorus japonicus. NCBI lineage: Eukaryota > Metazoa > Chordata > Chondrichthyes > Pristiophoridae > Pristiophorus > Pristiophorus japonicus. The sequence continues at coordinate 69,508,285 of NC_091995.1, read as the reverse complement.
ACTTGGAGATTTTACACTCAATTCCTTCATCTAAATCATTGATGTATATTGTAAAGAGCTGGGGTCCCAGCACTGAGCCCTGTGGTACTCCACTAATCATTGTCTGCCATTCTGAAAAGGACCGGTTTATCCCGACTCTCTGCTGCCTGTCTGCCAACCAGTTCTCTATTCACGTCAGTATATTACCCACCAATACCACGTGCTTTGATTTTGAGCACCAATCTCGGTGTTCCCATGCACCTGCTGCCCTTGTCTTTCTTGGTGGTAGACGTCGCAAAGAGGGCTGTTATAAGTGTCTGGAGTGTCCCCCAGATCAGGGGGCACTCGATCTACTGTTTATTTGTACTCCCCCAAAAGAGTGGTAGACATCGCAGGTTTGGGAGCAGAGAGCATGAGTTTCGACAGGTATATAAAAAAAGAGTTGCTAAATTAAATGTCGGTCCCTAAGAGGACGAGACCGTGGAATTAGTGATGGGAAACATGGAGATGACAGAAATACTGAACAAATATTTTTTTATCCATCTTAAGGAAGAGGATGCTAAAATTATCCCAAAAGTGGATAGTCAAGAGGCTATGGTGTGTGTGTGTGGGGGGGGGGAGGTATTTAACATAAAACACAATCACTAAGAAGGTGGTACTCAGTACGATAATGGGACAAAAGGCGGATAAATCCTGTGGATCTGGTGGCTTGCATCCTAGTGTCTTGAGAAGTAGCAGCGGGGATAGTGGATGCATTGGTTGTAATTTACCAAAATTCCCTGGATTCTGGAGAGTTCCCAGAAGATTGGAAAACTGTAAATGTAACACCCCTGTTTAAAAAGGGAGGCAGACAAAAAGCAGGAAACTATAGACCAATTAGTCAGGCATCTGTGGCTGATAAATTGTTGGAGTCCATTATTAAAGAAGCAGTATCAGGACTTTAGAAGAGCATAAGTCAGTCAGGCAGAGTTAGCATGGATTTATGAAGGGGAAGTCAAATTTAAAAAATTTGCTGGAATTCTTTGCGGATGTAACCAAGAGGCTGGATAAAGGGGAACCAGTGGATGTGGTCTATTTGGATTTTCAGAAGGCATTTGTCAAGGCGCTACATAAAAGGTTACTGCACAAGAAACAAGTTCACAGGATTGAGGGTAATATATTAGCATGGATAGAGGATTGGCTAAATAAAAGAAAACAGAGTCGGGATAAATGGTTCATTTTCGGGTTGGCAACCAGTAACTAGTGGAGTGCTGCAGGGGTCAGTGCTGGGAGGACAACTATTTCCAATCTATATTAACGACTTGGATGAAGTGACCGAGTGTAATGTAGCCAAGTTTGCTCACAATACAAAGATGGGAGGAAAAGCGATGTATGAGGAGGAACCAAAAGACTCGTAAAAGGACATAAACAGGCTAAGTGAGAGGGTTAAAATTTGGCAGATGGAATAAACGCTGGAAAGTGTGAGGTTATGCACTTTGGCAGAAATAAAAATCGAATAGCAAGTTATTATTTAAATGGAGAAAGATTGTAAAGTACTGCAGTGCAGCGGGTCCTGGGTGTCCTGGTGCATGATACACAAAAGGTTAGTATGCAAGTCCAGCAAGATCAGGAAGACTAATGGAATCTTGGCCCTTATTGCAAAGGGGATGGAGTATAAACGCAAGGAAGTCTTCCTACAGTTATACAGGGTATTGGTGAGGCCACATCTGGAATACTGCGTGCAATTTTGTTTTCCATGTTTTGGAGGCAGTTCATGGAAGTTTCACTAGGTTGATTCCGGAGATGAAGGGATTGACTTATGAGGAAAGGTTGAGTAGGTTGGGCCGCTACTCATTGGAATTCAGTAGAATGAGAGGTGATCTTATCAAAACCTATAAGATTATGAGGGGGCTCGACAAGGTGGATGCAGAGAGGATGATTCCACTGATAGGGGAGACTAGAACTAGGGACATAATTTTAGAATAAGTGACTGCCTATTTAAAATTGAGATGAGCAGGAATTTCTTCTCTCAGTGGTTTGTAAATCTGGAATTCACTGCATCAGAGAGCTGGGTCATTGATTAAATTTAAGACAAAGATAGACAGTTTCTTAACCGACAAGGAAGTAAGGGGCTATGGGGAGCCGGCAGGGAAGTGGACCTGAGTACATGATCGGATCAGCCATGAACGTATTGAATGGTGGAGCAGGCTTGAGGGGCCGTATGGCATGGTCCTGCTCCTATTCCTTAGGTTCTTATGAGAGATGCTGCCTTACAAGCCGTGGTGAGTTGTTGCAGTTCATTTTAAAGATAGTGCACGCTGCAGCCACAGTGCTCCGGTGATGGAGGGATTGGATTTTTAAGGTGTTGGATGGGATGCCAATCAAGTGGGCTGCTTTGTCCTGGATGGTGTCGAGCTTTTGAGTGTTGTTGGAGCTGCACTCATCCAGGCAAGTGGAGAATATTCTATCATACTCCAGGCTTGTGCCTTGTAGATGTTGGAACGGCTTTGGCGAGTCAGGAGGTGAAACAGCCATCGCAGAATCCAAGTTCTAGTTAAATTTCTGGTCAATGATGGCCCCCAGAATGTTGATGGTGAGAGATCCTGCAGCGGTTAAACTCTCGCTTGTTGGAGATAGCCATTGTCTGTCACGTGTGTGGAGCGACTGTTACTTGCCACTTATCAGCCCAACACTGAATGTTGTCCATGTCTTGTTGCATGCAGGCATGGACTGCTTCATTATCTGAGGAGTTGCGAATGGAACTGAACAATGTGCAATCAGCAGCGAACATCCCGACTTCTGACCTTATGATGGTGGGAAGGTCATTGATGAAGCAGCTGAAGACAGCTGGGCCGAGGACACTGCCCTGAGGACCTCTTGCAACGCTGTCCTGAGCATTGATGATTTACCTTCAACCACCACAACCAGCTTCCTTTGTGCTAGGTATGATTCCAGCCAGTGGAGTTTATATCCATTGACATCAGTTTTACTAGGGCTCCTTTGCGCCACACGCAGTCAAATCCTGCATTGGTGTCGAGGGCAGTCACTCTTATGCTCACCTCTGGAATTCAGCTCTTGTTTTCATGTTTAGACCAAGGCTGTAATGAGGTCCGGAGCAGAGTGCTCCTGCCAGAACCCAAACTGGGCATTGTGAGCAGGTTATTGGTGAGTAAGTGCCACTTAATAGCACTGTTGATGACACCTTTGCATCACTTTGCTGATGATTGAAAGTAGACTGAAGGGGTAGCAATTGGCCGGATTGGATTTGTCTTGCTTTTTGCGGACAGGACATACCTGGCCAGTTTTCCATATTGCCGTATAGATGCCAGTGTTGTAGCTGTACTGGAACAGCTTGGCTAGAGGCATGGCTATTTCTAGTGCACAAGTTTTCAGCACAACAGCCGAAATGTTGTTAGGGCCCATAGCCTTTGCAGTATCCAGTGTGGTCAGCCTTTTCTTGATATTACGTGGATTGAATCGAGTTGTCTGAAGCCAGGTTTCTGTGATGGTAGGGGGCCGATATGGATCATCCACTCGGCACTTCTGGCTAAAGAAGCTTCAGCTTTGTCTTTTGCACTCATGTGCGAGTCTCCGCCATCATTAAGGATGGGGATATTCATGGAGCTTCCTCCTCCAGTAAGTTGTTTAATGGACCACTGCCATTCACGACTGGAAGTGGCAGGACAACAGAGCTTTAATCTGATCCGTTGATTGTGGGATCGCTTAGCCCTCTATATAACATGCTGCTTCCGCATTTTACCATATATGTAGAACTGTGTTGCAGCTTCCCCAGTTTGGCATCTCATTTTTAGGTACACGTGGTGCTGTTCCTGGCATGCTCTTCGACATTCTACATTGATCCAACGTTGGTCCCGCGGCTTTATGGTAATGGTAGAGTGAGGGAAATGCCAGGGCATGAGATTACAGATTGTGGTGGAATACAAATCTGCTGCTGTTGATGGCTCACAGCATCTCATGGATGCCCAGTTTTGAGCTGCTAGATCTGCTAGCTGGTGATCAACATTGAGGAGTACTAATTCATCAGCTGAGGGAGGGTGGAAGGTGGTCATCAGCAGGAGGTTACCTTGCCCATGTTTGACTTGAACGCATGAGACTTTATGGGGCCCGGAGTTAATGTTGACGACTCCCAAGGCCGCTCCCTCCCAACTGTACACCGCTGTCCCACCACCTCTGGTGGGACAGGACATATCCAGGGATGGTGATGGAAGGTTCTGGGACATTGGCTAAAATATATGATTCTATGAATATGACTATGTCAGGCTGTTGTCTGACTAGTCTGTGGGACAGCTTTGCCAATATTTGCACAATTCCCCAGATGGTGGTTAAAATTACTTTGCAGGGACAACTGGGCTGGTTGTGCTGATGTCGTTTCGGTAGCTGGTGCTGAGGTCGATGCCGGGTGATCCAACCGGTTTTATTATGATTCATTTCATAACAGTTGTATACAACTGAATGGCTTGCTCGGCCATTTCAGAGTGCAGTTAAGAGTTTGCTGTGGGTCTGGAGTCACATATAGGCCAGACCGGAGAAAAACGACAGATTTCCTTCCCTCAAGGAGTGAACCTAGACGAGGTGGAATATTGCATGGATTGAAGACAAGATAAAGGATAGGGAGTGACCGGAAGATTGTGACTAAACATTATGGGATATTAACCATAATGGGTAGTGGGCAGCAGGTTGGGATTAGACTAGGACAGGTATTTACAATAATGGGTAGTGAGAAGGAGTTTGGGATTAGACTGGAAGGGATATTAACGGTCATGGGCAGTGAGCAGGAGGTAGGGATTAGAGTGGGTGGGATAATAACGGTAATGGGCAGTGAGCAGGAGGTTGGGATTAGACTGGGTAGTATATTAGCAGTAACGGGCACTTAACAGAAGGTTGGTATTAGATTACTTCAGATATGAATAGCGATCGACAGTGAGTAGGAGTGTGAGATTGGACTCGGTTGCTTAAAACTGACAGATCGATCGTCCTTTATAGAGTCTGCCCAATTTTCATTTCTAGCATTCTACTCCATTAACGGTAACCAACAGAATATTGCAGGCTGCTTGTCTGTAATTTCCAAAATTGTCTACCGAGGAACTACGTGCCACTGTCATTTCCAACACCCTTATTGCGTCTTTGCCCCGAAGTTGGAATTGACTCCCGGTGATCCAAGGAGGAGGAAATACCTGCACAGATTCGGGATTTGGATTAGTTACCTTACTCGGGCCGCAGACTTTTATCATTGGCATTTCAGGAACATTCCTATTCTTGAAATGCCTCATTTACTCCACAGGTGATTTTTGTCATCTCTCATTTCCTTAATCTATATTACGTAATTCTCCATTCAAAACATGACCTTAACTCTAACTCCGGTATGTTGCCTCGGGTCTCTCCTTTTCCCAGTCCCACAATCAAATCATGACCTTCCCTCCAACTCCAGTATGTTGTCTCTGGTCTCTCCTTTTCCCATTCCCACAATCAAATCATGTCCTTCCCTCTAATTCCGATACGTTCCCTCTGGTCTCTCCTTTTCCCAGTCCCACTATCAATCAAATCATGACCTTCCCTCTAACTCCGGTATGTTCCCTCTGGTCTCTCCTTTTCCCAGTCCCACAATCAAATCATGGCCTTCCCTCTAACTCCGGTATGTTGTCTCTGGTCTCTCCTTTTCCCAGTCCCACTAAAACTATTTCCCATTGTTTCCAGAGTTGTACCCTAACCGTTTGCTAGTGCTGTTGGGGAGGAGTTAAACTAATATGGTAGGGGGATGGGAACCAATGCAGGGAGACAGAGGGAAACAAAAAGGAGACAAAAGCAAAAGGCAGAAAGGAGATGAGGAAAAGTGGAGGGCAGAGAAACACAAGGCAAAGAACAAAAAGGGCCACTGTACAGCAAAATTCTAAAAGGACAAAGGGTGTTAAAAAAACAAGTCTGAAGGCTTGTGTCTTAATGCAAGGAGTATCCCTAATAAGTTGGATGAATTAACTGTGCAAATAGATGTTAACAAATATGATGTGATTGGGATTACAGAGACGTGGCTCCAGGATGATCAGGGCTGGGAACTCAACATTCAGGGGTATTCAACATTCAGGAAGGATAGAATAAAAGTAAAAGGAGGTGTGGTAGCATTGCTGGTTAAAGAGGAGATTAATGCAATAGTTAGGAAGGACATTAGCTTGGATGATGTGGAATCTATATGGGTGGAGCTGCAGAACATCAAAGGGCAAAAAACGTTAGTGGGAGTTGTGTACAGACCTCCAAACAGTAGTTGTGATGTTGGGGAGGGCATCAAACAGGAAATTAGGGGTGCATGCAATAAAGGTGCAGCAGTTATAATGGGTCACATTAATATGCACATAGATTGGGCTAACCAAACTGGAAGCAAAAAGGTGGAGGAGGATTTCCTGGAGTGCATAAGGGATGGTTTCCAGACCAATATGTCCTGGATCCAACTAGGGGGGAGGTCATCTTAGAGGATTAATTAGCAATCTCGTTGTGCGAGGCCCCTTGGGGAAGAGTGACCATAATATGGTGGAATTCTGCATTAGGATGGTTAATTCAGAGACCATGGACCAGAACTTAAAGAAGGATAACTTTGAAGGTATGAGGCGTGAATTGGCTAGGATAGATTGGCGAATGATACTTAACTGTGGATGGGGAATGGCAGACATTTAGAGACTGCATGGATGAACTACAACAATTAAAAAGGGAAGGTGGCTCAACCGTGGCTATCAATGGAAATCAGGGATAGTATGAAAGCCAAGGAAGTGGCATACAAATTGGCCAGAAATAGCAGCAAACCCGGGGACTGGGATAAATTTAGAACTCAGCAGAGGAGGACAAAGTCTTTGATTAGGGCAGGGAAAATGGAGTACGAGAAGAAGCTTGCAGAGAACATTAAGATGGATTGCAAAAGTTTCTATAGATATGTAAAGAGAAAAAGGTTAGTAAAGACAAACGAAGGACCCCTGCAGTCAGAATCAGGGGAAGTCATAAAGGGGAACAAAGAAATGGCAGACCAGTTGAACAAGTACTTTGGATCAGTATTCACTAAGGAGGACACAAACAACCTTCCGGATATAAAAGGGGTCAGAGGTTCTAGTAAGGAGGAGGAACTGAGGGAAATCCTTATCAGTCTGGAAACTGTGTTGGTGAAATTGATGGGATTGAAGGCCGATAAATCCCCAGGGCCTGATGGACTGCATCCCAGAGTACTTAAGGAGGTGGCCTTGGAAATAGCGGATGCATTGACCGTCATTTTCCAACATTCCAATGATTCTGGATCAGTTACTCTCGAGTGGAGGGGAGCAAATGTAACCCCACTTTTTAAAAAAGGAGGGAGAAAGAAAACAGGGAATTATAGACCGGTCAGTCTGACCTCAGTAGTGGGTAAAATGATGGAATCAATTATTAAGGATGTCATAGCATAGCATTTGGAAAGAGGTGACATGATAGGTCCAAGTCAGCATGGATTTGTGAAAGGGAAATCATGCTTGACAAATCTTCTGGAATTTTTTGAGGATGTTTCCAGTAGAGTGGACAAGGGAGAACCAGTTGATGTGCTATATTTGGACTTTCAGAATGCTTTCAACAAGGTTCCCACACAAGAGATTAATTTGAAAAGTTCAAGCACATGGTATTGGGGGTAGTGTGCTGACATGGATTGAGAACTGGTTGTCAGACAGGAAGCAAAGAGTAGGAGTAAATGGGGACTTTTCAGAATGGCAGGCAGTGACTAGTGGGGTACCGCAAGGTTCTGTGCTGGGACCCCAGCTGTTTACACTGATTTAGATGAGGGGATTAAATGTAGTATCTCCAAATTTGCGGATGACACTAAGTTGGGTGGCAGTGTGAGCTGCGAGGAGGATGCTATGAGGCTGCAGAGTGACTTGGATAGGGTAGGTGAGTGGGCAAATGCATGGCAGATGAAGTATAATGTGGATAAATGTGAGGTTATCCACTTTGGTGGTAAAAACAAAGAGACAGACTATTATCTGAATGGTGACAGATCAGGAAAAGGGGAGGTGCAACGAGACCTGGGTGTCATGATACATCAGTCCTTGAAGGTTGGCATGCAGGTACAGCAGGCGGTTAAGAAAGCAAATGGCATGTTGGCCTTCATAGCGAGGGGATTTGAGTACAGGGGCAGGGAGGTGTTGCTACAGTGGTACAGAGCCGTGGTGAGGCCACACCTGGAGTATTGTGTACAGTTTTGGTCTCCTAACTTGAGGAAGGACATTCTTGCTATTGATGGAGTGCAGCGAAGGTTCACCAGATTGATTCCCGGGATGGCGGGACTGACCTATCAAGAAAGACTGGATCAACTGGGCTTGTATTCACTGGAGTTCAGAAGAATGAGAGGGGACCTCATAGAAACATTTAAAATTCTGATGGGTTCAGACAGGTTTGATGCAGCAAGAATGTTCCCAATGTTGGGGAAGTCCAGAACCAGGGGTCACAGTCTAAGGATAAGGGGTAAGCCATTTAGGACCGAGATGAGGAGAAACTTCTTCACCCACAGGGTGGTGACCCTGTGGAATTCTCTGCCACAGAAATTTGTTGAGAACAATTTACTAAATATATTCAAAAAGGAGTTAGATGGAGTCCTTACTACTAGGGGGATCAAGGGGTATGGCGAGAAAGCAGGAATGGGGTACTGAAGTTGCATGTTCAGTCATGAACTCATTGAATGGCGGTGCAGGCTATGTCCCCATGTCCTTTGTACAGATACTGATGGATCCGCTCGATATTTTCACCTGGTTGTATCATTATTTCTAATTCACAATGTTCAGTTCAAACCCGATTGGTCTCTTGCTGTAACATTCTATGATTCTAAGATCCGATATCTTGCCAGTTCTGTGATGTTGACGCAATCCAAACTCACTGTGCCCCTCCCACTCACCCGATGTTCTTGGCCACTGAAATGCCCTTCATATGTTAATATCTAGCTGACTCCGTCCAGCCCTCCATCCATCGCCTCTTCCACTCCGTCCCGGTAGAATTTTGTTAACTGGAATAGCTGGTAATCATCGCACTTTGCCAAGAACTGAGTGATTGGAGATTTCGGATCTGTGAACACAAATGGAGAAATTAAACATATTATCCACCTTCTTTCCGGGCGGCTACATTTCCTACTATACCAAACGGCTGAAGCCTCCTGTGAGCCATGTTATTAAACACCTTCTGAAATCCCATTCACACCACATGAGCTGCATTCCATCCATCTACATAGTCACGTCTAAACAAAGCTGTATCTTCATGTGCTGGGAGATTGGTCTGATCACTGGCAAATGATGTTTAACTTGCAACAGTTCAGTGTTATTCAGGTGGGCAGAACGATTGTTTAACATTCATACACTTTTTAGGGAAAAGCATGAAAGAAGATGGAGAAAGAAAGCGACCTGGGACTTCTAGTGCACACAACTCTAAAGGCACATGAGCAATGGTGTGAAGCGCTAGAGCAAAGAGGGTGTGGGCTCCATTCATTTGACAGTTGACCTATTTTGCACTGGGACAAGAACCTAGTCAGGCCTCACTTGGAATGTTGTCCAGTTCCGATCTTCTCACAGGGTGGATGATATTGAGGCTTTGAAACGAGTGCACAGGAGGGACATTAGAAACATTCCCAGTATAAAGCAGTTTGGTTATCCAGATGCACGGGAACAGCAGCATACTGGTAATGTTACTGAACTGGTAATCCAGAGGTCTGGACTAATAACACAGAGACAAGAGTTCAAATCCCACCACCGCAGCTGCGAAAACTTCAATTTGGTTAATTTTAAAAAATTTGCAATAAAAGCCTCGTATCAGAAATGGCGACCATCAAATACCGGATTGTAGTAATAACCCATCTGATTCACTAATGTCCTTTAGGGAAGGAAATTTGCCGTCCTTACCCGGTCTGGCCAAAACGTGACTCCAGACCCACAGCTATGTGGTTGAGTCTTAACTGCCCTCTGAAATATGGTAGCAAGCAACTCACGGCATTTAGGCATGGCCAATAAATGATTGCTTTGCCAGCAATGTCCATATCCTGTGAACGAATAAATCAGATAGACTAAATGAGTTGGGAGTCGAACCTTTTGAGAAATGTAGATTTATTGGTGACCTGATTCAGGTTTAGAAGATGATAAAGAGAATGGATTTTGTTCCAGTTGACAGTTTACTCCAATGAAATGCATTATGGAGTGCCAGAGGTCACAATTTAAAGTTGGTGAAGGCCAGATCTACCTTACCTTGTAACACTCATGTGAAGCGTCTTGGGATGTTTTACTACGTTAAAGGTGCTATATAAATACAAGTTGTTGTATGTCAGGAACTGCTCCTTTTCACACAGAATAGTGAGCCTCTTGAACAGGCTGCCATCTTGTGGAATGGATGCTGAGTCGCTGAATTCCTTCAAGGGATAGCTGGATCTGTTTCTGGGTGGGGCGTAAATCAACTCTTTCAACAGTTAGGCTCTTCCAGGAATTCAGTGCAAGAGTTATCTCCTGCACTAGTTCCAATCGTCTAGATGGGTCGGAGAGGAATTTCCCGTAGCTTGCGTCAATTGTGGCTCAGTGGGCAGCACTTGTGTCTGGGTCAGATGTTTGTGGGTTTAGGTCCCACTCCAGGGACTTGAGCACAAAATCTAGACTGCCACTACTGTTCAAGGTACTGTCTTCCAGATGAGACATTAAACCAAGATCCCGTGTGCCCACTCAGGTGGACGTAAAATATAGCATGGTACTATTTCGAAGAGGAGCAGCGGAGTTATCCCCAGTGGGGGAGTTCCTTGAGGATGTAACAAGCAGGGTGGATAAGAGGGAGCCAGTGGATGTGGTACAATTGGATTTCCAGAAAGCATTCGATAAGGTGCCACATAAGAGTTTACTGCACGATAAAACCTCACGGGCTTGGAGGTAATATATTAGCATGGATAGAGGATTGGTTAACTGACAGAAAACAGAGAGTCGGGATAAATGGATATTTTCCGGTTGGTAAACAGTGACTAGTGGGGTGCCGCGGGGACCATTGCTGGGTCCGCAACTATTTACAATCTATTTTAAATACTTGGATGAAGGGACTGAGTGTAATGTAGCCATGTTTACAAAGATGGGTGGGAAAGCAAATTGTGAGGAAGACACAACAAATCTGCAAAGGAATATAGAGAGACTAAGTGAGTGGGCAAAAATTTGGTAGATGTGAGATTATCCATTGTGGCAGAAATAATAGAAAAGTAAAGTATAATTTAAATGGAGAAAAATTGCAAAGTACTGCAGTACAGAGGGGCCTGGGGGTCTTGCGCATGAAACACAAAAGGTTAGCGTGCAGGTACAGCAGGTAATCAGGAAGGCAACTGGAAATTTGGCCTTTTTTGCAATGGGGATACAGTATAAAAGCAACTGTATAGGGTATTGGCGAGGCCACACCTGGACTACTGCATACAGTTTCGGTCTCCGTATTTATTTGCATTGGAGGTTGTTCAGAGAAATTTCACCAGGTTAATTCGGGAGATAAGGGGGTTGACTTATGAAGATAGATTGAGCCTATACACACTGGAGTTCAGAAGAATGAGAGATGATCCTATCGAAATATATAAGATAATGAGGGGGCGCCCATTTAAATCTGAGATGAGGAGGAAAATACTTCTCAGAAGCTTGTACATCTCTGGAATTCTCTGCCCCAGACTGCTGTGGAGGCTGGGTCATTGAATATATTTAAGGCGGAGATAAACAGATTATTTGAGCGATAAGGGAGTAAAGGATTATGTGGAGTGGGCATGGAAGTGGAGCTGAGTCCATGATTAGATCAGCCATGATCGTATTGAATGGCAGAATGGGCTCGAGGGGCCAAAATGCCTACTCCTGTTTCTATTTCTGATGTACCGGCCAAAATTTATCCCTCAATCAACATACAAAAACGGATTATCTGCTCATTATCACAGTGCTGTTTGTCAGAGATTGCTGTGCGTTTGGTGCGTTTCCTACGTTACAACAGTGATTGCACTCCAAACGTACGTCATTGGCTCTAAATTGCTTTGCGGCGTCCAGTGGTCGTGAAAGACACTATAAATCGAAATCGTTCTTTTATTGTGATCCCCAAATTGGCCTGTGTTTTTACCTGCTCTTTGTTTTCCAACTCACCCAGGAGATCACCTGATTTTGGTTGGGATAATGCTTGACAAATCTTCTGGAATTTTTTGAGGATGTTTCCAGTAGAGTGGACAAGGGAGAACCAGTTGATGTGGTATATTTGGACTTTCAGAAGGCTTTCGACAAGGTCCCACACAAGAGATTAATGTGCAAAGTTAAAGCACATGGGATTGGGGGTAGTGCGCTGACATGGATTGAGAACTGGTTGTCAGACAGGAAGCAAAGAGTAGGAGTAAATGGGGACTTTTCAGAATGGCAGGCAGTGACTAGTGGGGTACCACAAGGTTCTGTGCTGGGGCCCCAGCTGTTTACACTGTACATTAATGATTTAGACTAGGGGATTAAATGTAGTATCTCCAAATTTGCGGATGACACTAAGTTGGGTGGCAGTGTGAGCTGCGAGGAGGATGCTATGAGGCTGCAGAGTGACTCGGATAGGTTAGGTGAGTGAGCAAATGCATGGCAGATGAAGTATAATGTGGATAAACGTGAGGTTATCCACTTTGGTGGTAAAAACAGAGAGACAGACTATTATCTGAATGGTGACAGATTAGGAAAAGGGGAGGTGCAAAGAGATCTGGGTGTCATGGTACATCAGTCATTGAAGGTTGGCATGCAGGTACAGCAGGCGGTTAAGAAAGCAAATGGCATGTTGGCCTTCATAGCGAGGGGATTTGAGTACAGGGGCAGGGAGGTGTTGCTACAATTGTACAGGGCCTTGGTGAGGCCACACCTGGAGTATTGTGTACAGTTTTGGTCTCCTAACCTGAGGAAGGACATGCTTGCTATTGAGGGAGTGCAGCGAAGGTTCACCAGACTGATTCCCGGGATGGCGGGACTGACCTATCAAGAAAGACTGGATCAACTGGGCTTGTATTCACTGGAGTTCAGAAGAATGAGAGGGGACCTCATAGAAACGTTTAAAATTCTGACGGGGTTAGACAGGTTAGATGCAGGAAGAAAGTTCCCAATGTTGGGGAAGTCCAGAAGCAGGGGACACAGTCTAAGGATAAGGGGGAAGCCATTTAGGACCGAGATGAGGAGGCATTTCTTCACCCAGAGAGTGGTGAACCTGTGGAATTCTCCACCACAGAAAGTTGTTGAGGCCAATTCACTAACTATATTCAAAAAGGAGTTAGATGAAGTCCTTACTATTAGGGGAATCAAGGGGTATGGTGAGAAGGCAGGAATGGGGTACTGAAGTTGCATGTTCAGCCATGAACTCATTGAATGGCGGTGCAGGCTAGAAGGGCCGAATGGCCTACTCCTGCACCTATTTTCTATGTTTCTATGTTTCTATGATATAGTATTGCAATTGTGGGGGAAAGGCTGGATGGACGACATTTTCCATAATATTGTCAAATATGACTTTTGTGCAGCTAATCTGTCCCGGCCACCCCTCCTCATCTAAATTCTCACTAATTGGATTTGGATTAACAGATTTGAGAAGTTTGTACACAACGGTCTCTAGTTTTCCCAGTTGATCCCCTCTACATTATATTAGAGACATCTCTTGGCTTCTTCAATCCACATGTGTATGTTTGATATCAAACGTGGTTTGCAATGTGGTGGTCAGAGTCGCTCCCCTCTCCTCTCTGATTTCCTATAACAGCCTTGGGTGCATTATTTCGGCTCATTAAAATAGCCAAGGTTGATAAGTCAATCAGATCCAAATCCTTCCCAACAGTTATCTTTGACTAA